>NC_038050.1:32226067-32526067 GCF_002211085.1 Panicum hallii
TCCTCTGGCACGCCGCTTCCGCTCTGCTCGCTGCACCTGCCACGGCCGCTCACCGCCGGCGCAGACCTCCCGAGCTCCACCTCCTGCTGCTACACCTGCCCACGCGTCATCTCCTCCCAATCCCGACCTCTTTCCTCTTCCCTGGTGGCTTCTCGCGCGCGCGCCACGACACCCCGAGCTATCTCCGGCCGCACCTCCTCGTCGCCGTGGAGCGCTCGCCACCAAGCCTTAACTTCTTGCCTCTCGCGCGCATTAGCTTCCCTGTGATGCCTACACTCTATTCCTCCAGCTCCAGAACCAAAACCCGAGCATTCGACCCACATTCCTCCGCCGCCGTCTCCTTAGCTCCGGCCGCGCACGGCACGCCAGTGGGCAGCCCACACCAGCTCCCCCGCCAATCAACACCGGCACAAGCTTCCCCGTGACTTACTCATGCTCGACGACCAACTGTTCTCCCCAATTTCCACTGAAACTTCGTCTCCGACGAAGCGCCGCCGCCGCCACCTTCGGCCTCACCGTGGGCAACTCGCTCTGGCCCTCTCCACACCACCAATACCCTAGCCGGCACCACATCATCACCCTGAAGCTGCCGAACCATTCATTGGCTCTTTAGTCCACCACAGTGCCTCCCGACGCCCGGCGTTCTTCCTCGTCGCCGCCGCTCCTGTCTCCGTCGGTTTCCTTTAATCCAGCACGTCTTCTTCCAATTGATGGTACCTACACGTTCCCCGTGTCTCACTAAAGCTTATGCACAGGTTGGCTGCCGACGTTCACCACCGGAGCTCCGCCGTCGACGGGGACCCCTCCGCCGTCACCTCGGGCTCAAGTCGAACTCCATCTTTCCGGTCATCCCCGCCCTCGACAAGTAGCTCAACAGAAACCGTTGTAAGCTCCTGCATCCTTCCCTGCCCTTGGACCTCACCGCCGGTGATCACCGTTGCCGGAACACGGCCGCCCCCGCCTTGCTCTGTTCTGGTTCACAGCTAAGGACCTCGGGTTAGAAGGAAAAGAAAACTAGGGGGTTAAGTGCGTACCTTAGACTCAAAGGAATAGTGACCGAAGGACCTTTTTGTGTAAATTAGGCTGTCAACTTAGAAATTCTGTATCTATTCGAGGAAAAATCATAAAAATGCAAAATAAATTTTGTTGGAATCCTTAAGTCAAATTCGACTACTTTTGTTTAGGAAGTTTGAGCTGTAGGTGTATATTTTCTGATGTAGATTAAATATTAGAAAATAAGTGTTTTAATTGTATCTCATGTTGTAGGCATGTGTTAAAGCTGAAATTTGGATCACAGATTGTAGGTGCTATGTATAGCTCTGTGGTAAAAAGTTCGAGTACTTTACTGTTAATTTGCTTAGGTTTCGAGTACTTTTTGTTATATGTTGATAAAAGTTACTTAATTTAATTCCAAATTGTTCCTTCATATTTAGGGCTGAAAAATTTATCTTAGCTTTGTTACAACAGGAGTAATTTAAGACAAAAATTTGAGAAACAGAGACCTAATATAACTTGAGTTATAAATTTCAAACTTAAATTCAAAGGTAATTCATAAATAATAATTGTTATGCATGAAAAATTATGAAACTTTTCTGGACTATTAATCTTGAGTAATTCATGATGTTCTTAAATTCTGAACCCTAGTTTTAGTGTAAAAACTCCAATTATAATTATATCTTGAAAATTCCAATTATAATCTTGTTTAATTTTGTGGCTTAGTTCTTTTAGAGTAAAATTTCAATAAAAACCCACCTATGATAATTTTCATAAGTACTAATTATTTTTCTTAATTCAAGATTTGGTTAATTAATCCAAGTTAGCCATAATTAAGTAATAACCTAAGATTAATTACAATGTTTAGCTAATAAAATAAATAGAGTTGTTAAGTGTATTTAGTGTTGCTTATAGTAAACTGATATACTACTATTATAGTTAATCGGATGTTTAGGGTAACCACCCTGTTGCCTAACGAGACTAGTTAGTTTAGTTAATACTTGATAAATGACTGCCCAGTAGAGAGTAGTTTGGTTATTTATTGTAATATAGTTTTCTTTTATTTGGATTGCGACTTTATCGGAAATTGAAATGAAAATGGATACATCCATTAAACTTCAACTTGCATATCATGTAGACTCGACCACTCTCGCTGACGGGGATTATCAGCTGATCCCAGAACAAGAAGAAGTTTATTCTGAAGACCCTGGGAATCTCGTCGCGGTTTTCTCTGAAGCCCCGAACCAAGGTTCGGAAGAAAATATTTTGACTAACCCCAACCCTACCAGCGAAGGCAAGCCCCGGACATAACCCCTACTTTACTACACTGCAACCTATATTACTTATATATATCTGTATGCATTAAGTTTTTAGGAATTGTTTGGAAACCTTAGTTGCATTATTCCAGGAACCAATGTATTGAACACTAGTACTTGAGTCCGAATAGCTGCTCTGCTTATAGGACCGGTAGAAGTCGAGTGATTCCTGTCACTCGCGCGATATAGGAATTGTGATGTTTACATTCTTGTTATCATTATAAGGATGACGGACGGGAATTTTATGAGGTATCATGATCAAGATGATACCCCGTCTGTTTTGATGAATTTGCTAAGGTCGCAGTGTGTGGTAGCGGTGGTTAAGTGTTTGAAAGTACTAACCACATGCCGTGAAATATGGTAAGCGGTAAGCCTAGTCACCGATCGGCCCGAGGAGTGGACATACCCCCCACCACATGTATTTGCTTCTTTTGGTTACTTAGTTCGACGTGTAGGCATACGTGTTGCTGGGCAACCAGGAGTACGGGTTTTGTAGTCGCGCTACAGACGTACGTCCTGCACTTTGGAAGTGCGTATGACCTGCAGTCGCTTGTGGTGGCCCTGATCCACGAGTCGGAATGAAAGGCAAACGGTTGCTTCGGAACGCCCCTTTGGTGTTCCAAGTGTGTGTGTTAGGTTTATCCTTGCAAGGTTGTGAATTTCGATTCAGGAATCGTCCGCCTCTCACGATGAATGAGACTGCTTACCGCCTTTACCACATAGAGTAACAAGAATAACTTTGTGATTATGAAAGATGATGTTTGATTAAGAGTTCTACCATGTTTTGAATAGTTATAGGTGCTTACCTAGAATGGCTAATCAACTAGAACTGGAAAGCTAAAAATTGAAATTAAGGATCTACTCTTTGTTGCTTTTCAGCTAAAAACTCTACCCACAGCTAAAAGCCGTCATAAGTCTAGTTATGGGCTAAGTATACCCAACCCCGGGTAAGTCTTGCTGAGTATTAGTATACTCAGTCTTGCTTTTGTTGATTTATGTCAGGTAATCTCCCTGATGAGCCAGCTTTCATTACACCGTGGCCCTACCCATTGCCTGATAGTTGGTCGGTGGAGTGGGATCCGTCCCCGACCAATACCGATTCTGCCGAGTAATATCGTGCCAGGGCTAGCATGATATCTGTAATAACGATGAGTACAATGTTTACGCGTTTCAAAACTCCGCTGTTTTAATCTTAAGACTTAAACTTGTTTTGTAATAATCTCCTTTGTGAGAACCAATGATGCTCTGTATATTTTTGTAATATAACTGCCTGTGGTGTACAATGTATTGGTATTATATCTCTGGACTCACCTTCGTGTGAGGTACCTTGTTGGATCCTGCGTTCGGTGGTTTATCGGGACGTTACCCGACAGGCCAAAGGATTATACCGTTTGAAGCACGAGGTAGCCCTCAAGAGAGGACTCGCGTACTTGAGCCGGTGTAATTCAGATTGGTTCTGCCACAGCTGGTATCAGAGCTAACAAGTGTACTCTGGAGATATAATTAGCCTTAAAAAGTAATTTTTAGTATAAAAATTAATTAATCAAATATTTGCGAACTACGGTGGTTCGTTAAGGATTATGTATAGTACGTAAGCTCTAGGGTAATGTTATTAAGGGAATTAGAGGTGGCTGTAATATATATATATAATTCTGACTTCTAGCATTACTTTCTGTTGAAACTTAAATTTATGCACAACTTAACCTTACTTTCTGTAACGACATCTTCGATCGTGAGGTAAGAAGGTAAGGATCCTCAGCCAACTGAGGGAGCTTGGCCTTCCTGTCGGTGATGCGAACCGAACACTGTTTCTCAAGCAGTGGCCTACTTGAGATGCTGCCAATGTACCGATTTCGGTTGACTACATTGGGAGTATATGGTTCGGCGCAGGGTATGGCGATCGCTGTTCATACCCCCGCATTTTGCGGTACCCCCGTGAATACGTTATTCAAATAACGTATGTTAACGTTGTCTGTACGGCGGTAATTGTACAGATACTGTTTCTATAGTGAGCAGTAATGAATGGGGACGCTTTCATGACATGCTGGCATGAAGGGTTCATTGAATATATATGCATTGTGGTCTTCTGCAGGTACACTAACCACGATTCTGAAACTAGGACGGATAGGATCTACCGACTAGTTAATAGTGAGAGACGTACTTATATTGTGCCACCGTAACTAACCACGTAAGACCAAGATTACTTGGCAGTTAATTTTGTTTGTGAGATCGATTAGTGCGTGCATGCATAATACACTAATCAACAAAATCACTGCATACTTAATGTTATCTGAAAAATAGGTACATAATGGTTTTTCCTAGTTTGGGTAAGTAAGAATCTTTAGTTGGGTATCTTAGGTATCCATCTGATTTCTAGCCTTTGCTGTTATCAGAATTAGCTATCTTAATCCATTTTACCTTGTAAAATTTCTCAACAGGGTAAAAATATCTTACCATTTGCATTGTTGTCGCAGATGGCTGCTCCTGCTAATACCTTTTGGGATCAGGAGGGGCACTTTCACACCCATGGTTTACATTGGGAAGGGTTTCCTCGTCTTTTGTGGGAATCCTTGAGTATGTTTCATTATACAGAGCCTCCTCTGTATGATGGGGTAGAGTATCGTGAAGAAGGAGTTCCCCGCTGCAGGGTTAAGATGATAATTCCTCAACACCCTTTCCGCTCCTTATGGCCTCCCATAGAAGTGGAAGTAGTTGGATATCGTCTAGTGGATACTCTTGAAACTGCTGCTTTAGAAGCTATTAAACTCTTCTGCAATCAGCATCCGATTGAAGTTGCTGCATATCCTATTGGGTTATTTTCTACCATAGACCCGGGTAATTCGGACTGGGATTTTCGGACAGACCATCATGGTCATTTGCTAGGAGATCTGGCTGAAGAAACCGTTCGTATTATTGCCAAGTTTATGGATGTGCAATATCATTACCAAATGCTACTGCGTCATGGGGTGAGTCAGATAACTGGTGTGGCTCAAAGCCACTATCGGAACGCTGACCATCAGGTAACCCAAATAGAAGAATTACAAGCCTTGGTGACTCAAAAGGATGAAATCATCGCTGCAAGGGATGAGACAATCCTTCGTCGAGAAGATCAGATCAATGAAAGTGATCATATTATCACTCAGCGCGACGCTGTTATAGAATTTCTACAAGAGCAAATTCATGATCCGATACTTGAAGCGGATGATGCCCAGGCTCACATTGAGGAATTGCAGCAGCAACCGATACTTCCCGCTATGCCCATAGTACCTGAAGAAGAAGAAGAAGATCCAGAAGAGATTGAGGGTGTTTCAGAGATTGATTCTGAACACGGGGACCCTGTTATTAGTCCCTATCACTCTCCCTCTGGCAGTCAGTCGTCTATAGGCAACTTCGACGATTTTTAGAAAATCGTCGACTTTCGAGATGTAATCCAAGGGAATGTAATAACCTAAGTAGTTAGTAGCTTATCTAGACCTCACGCCATTTGATGTAACATAGATGGCCTATGTAGTTAACTTTCCGACGTGTGATGTGGAGAACTATCCGAGTCAGCGATGTAATATAACTTTCTGTTTTATCATCTTGTTCACTATCTTTGAATTCTGAAAAGAGATGATTGAACGGAATGAATGCATTGTTTATGTCTTCTGAAATTGGGAGTAAGGTTATATGGTTAATGATGGACATCTCCTTTATTTCAGATGGTTGGAGCCACACGCGGAACCCGGAAGGTTTGCGGGCGGATCAGGCCAGCGGTTCCCAACAACCGCCACCACCTCCTCCCAACCTTGCCGAAGTTATGGCTCGGCAAACGGAGTTGCTTAACCTGCTGGTACAAGCACAGCAGAACCAGCAGCATCAATTCCGAGGAGGCCGTGATGATCGCAATCCTCCTGTGGCTAGTTACCAAGATTTTCTCAGTACCCAGCCGCCCTTTTTCAGTAAGGCCGAAGAACCTTTGGATGCCGATGCATGGCTCCATATCATCGAATCGAAGTTCGCTTTACTGACAATACCATGTGCGGACTCTAGCAAAGCTTCCTTTGCTGCCCAACAACTCCGTGGTGCTGCTCGGATCTGGTGGGACAATTTCTATGCCATGCAACCTGCAGGGCATGTTATTACTTGGGATGAGTTCCGGATCGCCTTCCGAGCACATTATATTCCAGCAGGATTATTGGAGCGAAAATTGAATGAATTCCTGGCTCTTACTCAAGGCACCAGTACGGTTCTGCAGTACGCACAGAATTTCAATCATCTGTGCCAGTATGCAGGATATCATGCAGATAATGATGCCAAGAAACAAGACCGTTTCCGTCGGGGCCTTAATACCAAGCTCAAGGAACGCCTGAATCTTGTAAAGGCTAATACTTTTAGTGAGCTGGTTAATATGGCTTTAACTCAAGAAGATTGTATTCTGGCACATCATGCCGAGAAAAAGCGGAAGACTCCTACTGGACCCTCGAGTGCTCAATCATCGAGGTATCGGGTTGTTCCCAATACACCATTCAGAGCACCGCAGCGGAATGCCCCAACGGGTAGATTGGTTTTCAGGCCGCCCCAACAGCAGGGAAGGTATAAACCTCCCATTCCTCCGCAACAAGCACAACCATCTGGCCCACGGCCAAATGTTCAACAAGTGCCACAGAGAGGCAGCAACTATCGCTGTTTCAATTGCGGAAGCGCGGATCATTTCATCCGAGATTGTCCACGGCCCAAGAAACCCAATCCAGGGCAGAGCTCTACCTAGGGTAACCAGAATAAGGGCAAGAAGCCGGTGATGCAAGTCCGGCAAGGACGGATTAATTTCACCACTCTGGCAGAACTTCCAGATGGAGCTCCCGTCATGTTGGGTACATTTTCTATCCACCATAAACCAGTTGTTATTTTATTTGATTCTGGAGCAACACATAGCTTTATTAGTAACAACTGTGGTACCCGGATAGGACTTGATCCTTATTTCACTCAAGGGTCATATATGATCTCTACCCCTGGAGGAAAAATCACCTCCAACCAAATGAGTAGAAATGTGCCACTTCAGTTAGGTAGTAAAGAGATCAAAACTGATTTGGTTTTACTCAGTTTAGAGGGTATTGATGTTATACTTGGAACCGACTGGATGACTAAACATCAAGTACGGCTAGATATTTCCTCCCGAGTTGTTGAAATTGATTCACCATACTATGGGATCACCACCCTTTATCTGCCGCAGCCAGAATGTCTGCATCCTTGCACTTATACCATCACAAATATCCAAGTCAAGGATATCCCTATAGTATGTGAATACCCCGATGTCTTTCCAGATGACTTGCTTGGAATGCCACCAGATAGAGACATCGAGTTTATCATTGAACTACAACCGGGCACTGCTCCTATTTCTAAGAGGCCGTATCGAATGCCTCCAAATGAATTAGCCGAACTAAAAATCCAGCTCCAGGATCTTCTTGATAAGGGATATATACATCCAAGTGCCTCACCTTGGGGTTGTTCTGCTCTCTTTGTCAAGAAGAAAGACGATAGCCTAAGGCTATGTGTCGATTACCGTCCACTCAATGCGGTTACTATCAAAAATAAGTACCCTCTTCCCCGCATTGACATCTTATTCGATCAGCTAGCCGGGGCTAAGGTCTTCTCTAAGATTGACTTACGCTCTGGTTATCATCAGATCAAGATTAGGCCTTGTGATATTCCAAAAACGGCCTTCTCAACCAGATATGGACTTTACGAATATCTGGTTATGTCATTTGGACTTACAAATGCACCGGCATATTTCATGTATCTCATGAATTCAGTATTCATGCCGGAACTCGACAAATTCATCGTGGTCTTCATTGATGACATTCTAATATACTCCAAAACTAAAGAAGACCATGCTAATCATTTACGTGTCGTTCTTCAACGATTACGTGACCATCGCCTTTATGCCAAATTTTCGAAATGTGAATTTTGGCTAGATAGTGTGAAATTCTTGGGACATATTATCTCAAGTGAAGGCATATCGGTTGATCCAACCAAAGTCCAAGAGGTTATGGACTGGAAACCTCCAACTTCTGTTCATCAAATTCGAAGTTTCCTTGGATTGGCGGGATATTATCGCCGATTCATTCCTGATTTCTCCAAGATAGCTAAACCCATGACTGAGCTATTAAAGAAAGAAGTTAAATTCTGCTGGAATGACAAATGTGAGGAAGCATTCCATACCTTGAGAAAACTTCTGACGACTGCTCCAGTACTAGCTCAGCCAGATAGTACACAGCCTTTTGATGTTTATTGCGATGCTTCTGGAATCGGCCTTGGTTGTGTCCTTATGCAAAACAACCGGGTTATTGCTTATGCATCCCGAGCACTTCGAACTCATGAGCAAAATTATCCAACACATGATCTTGAATTGGCAGCAGTTATCCATGCTCTCAAGATCTGGAGACATCATCTTATGGGTGCTAAGTGTAACATTTACACTGACCATAAGAGCCTCAAGTATATTTTCACTCAAGCTGACTTAAATATGAGGCAAAGGCGTTGGTTACAGTTGATCAAAGATTATGACCTTGAGGTACACTATCATCCGGGCAAAGCCAATGTGGTTGCGGATGCACTTAGCCGCAAAGCACACTGTCATTGTTTATCCATAGCAACTTTCAGTGACACTCTTTGCCATCAGATGAGAAAACTAAATTTAGAGATCATTCCTCAAGGTAGTCTGAATCTGCTATCTATTGAGTCCACTCTCCCAGATAAAATCATTATGTCTCAACTTAATGATGAGGGTGTCAAAATTATCAAATCCAAGCTATCCCAGGGAGAAGCTAAATATCAGTGTTTTCACACTGATCGTCAAGGAGTTCTATGGTTCAACGATCGGATTGTTGTGCCTAAGGATCATCAACTTCGTAAACAAATCCTTGACGAAGCACATTTGTCCAAATTCTCTATTCATCCTGGTAGCACCAAGATGTATCAAGATCTTCGGCAACATTTTTGGTGGACCAGAATGAAGAGAGAAATTGCCAAATATGTATCCGAGTGTGATACGTGCCAGAGAGTTAAAGCTAGTCATTTAAAAGCCTCTGGTACGCTTCAGCCATTACCCATACCGTCATGTAAATGGGAAGACATTAGCATGGATTTCATTGTTGGCCTTCCCAACACATCCCAAAAGCATGATTCCATATGGGTAATTATTGATAGACTCACAAAAACAGCTCATTTTCTTCCTGTGCATACCACTTACTCTGCTAAGAAGTATGCCGAAGTCTATTTGGACCAAATCGTTCGATTACATGGGGTTCCAAAAACTATCATCTCTGATCGAGGGCCCCAATTTATTGCACGATTTTGGGAGCAATTGCAGTCAGCTCTAGGGACCAAATTGATCCGAAGCTCCGCGTATCATCCCCAAACTGATGGGCAGACTGAGCGAGTTAACCAAATCCTGGAAGACATGCTCTGAGCTTGTATTATTCACTATGGTACAAGCTGGGACAAATGCCTTGCTCTAGCTGAATTCTCCTACAACAACAGTTATCAAGCTAGTCTTCAAATGGCTCTTTTCGAAGCGTTATATGGTCGCAGATGCCGAACTCCTTTGAGTTGGTCAGAGACCGGTGAACGAAAAATCTTCGGACCAGACCTAGTCATTGAAGCCGAAGATAAAGTTAAGATTATTCAATCTAATCTTAAAACCGCTCAGTCTAGACAGAAGAGCTACGCAGATAAGAGAAGAAAACCTCTGCAATTTCAAATAGGAGATTTTGTCTATCTCCGAGTATCTCCTACCAAAGGTGTCCAACATTTCGGCATAAAAGGGAAATTAGCACCTCGATATGTCGGACCCTTTGAAATTCTTAATGTTTGTGGCCCAGTGGCTTACAAGCTTCGCCTTCCGTCTCAATTGGCTGCTATTCACGATGTTTTTCATGTCTCTCAACTTAAGAAGTGTGTCAAAGTACCCACGGAAATCGTTGAGACATGTGCCATTGAGATTGAACCTGATTTATCGTACATCGAACAACCTCTTCAAATCCTGGATACCAAGGAAAGACTCACCAGAAGAAGGGTAGTTAAGATGTATAAGATCTCATGGGATCATCACACCGAAGAAGAAGCGACTTGGGAAACAGAGTCCTATCTCCAACGGAATTTCCCAGACTTCCTGCAAGCCAATCTCCAAATCTAGTCATCCATTTCTGCTCAGCTTCGAAATCTCGGGGCGAGATTATATTTAAGGGGGGAAGGCTGTAACATTACTGTAATTAGAATATAGACACTAGGTATTAGTGTGCTGTATTAAGGTTTGTACAGAGAACTAGGGGTGTATTTGTAAATAATGACTTTTATAAGTCCCTATGTATAAGTGTGTGAAAATGTTCTTAAATGTCAAATTAAAATGGCAATAGAAAAGAAAAGAGCAAAAGTTAAATAAACCTAAGGGAAATAGACTTTATATGAGACTAAGGACCTTTATGTGATTAATACAAAGATATAAGGACTTACATATAAAATGGTTGAAAGATAAAAGTAAAACTTAGTTTTACCTAAGGGCTAAAGTGTAAAAAGAACTAGTCATGATTACTGCAGAAAATCTTATAAAGAGACCCCAAACGTTAGAGCATTTTGTTTAAATTGTAACACAAAGTTTATAATTTGAGTTGTGTTCAAAAGTTCAAAATAAAACCGTACCCTTTGAGATTTTGAACTCGAGCTCTAAAGCATTCTTGTAGTAATTGAAATTCTCTATAACTTTGCTTTAGACAGTTTCCTCATTAGGATTTTGTAGCAGTGGGAAATTTTAGTTTACAGAGGGGTTCCTGAACTTGGTAGAAATCACAAACTAGTCCCTCTGACACCTCCCTGCTTCATCTTCCTCTGGCACGCCGCTTCCGCTCTGCTCGCTGCACCTGCCACCGCCGCTCACCGCCGGCGCAGACCTCCCGAGCTCCACCTCCTGCTGCTACACCTGCCCACGCGTCATCTCCTCCCAATCCCGACCTCTTTCCTCTTCCCTAGTGGCTTCTCGCGCGCGCGCCACGACACCCCGAGTTATCTCCGGCCGCCACCTCCTCGTCGCCGTGGAGCGCTCGCCACCAAGCCTTAACTTCTTGCCTCTCGCACGCATTAGCTTCCCTGTGATGCCTACACTCTATTCCTCCAGCTCCAGAACCAAAACCCGAGCATTCGACCCACATTGCTCCGCCGCCGTCTCCCTTAGCTCCGGCCGCGCACGGCACGCCAGTGGGCAGCCCGCACCAGCTCACCCCCGCCCCAATCAACACCGGCACAAGCTTCCCCGTGACTTACTCGTGCTCGACGACCAACTGTTCTTCCCCAATTTCCACTGAAACTTCATCTCCGATGAAGCGCCGCCGCCGCCACCTTCGGCCTCACCGTGGGCAACTCGCTCTGGGCCTCTCCACACCACCACAATACCCTAGCCGGCACCACATCATCACCCTGAAGCTGCCCGACCCATTCATTAGCTCTTTAGTCCACCATAGTGCCTCCCCGACGCTCGCCGGCGTTCTTCCTCGTCGCCGCCGCTCCTGTCTCTGTCGGTCTCCTTTAATCCAGCACGTCTTCTTCCAATTGATGGTACCTACACGTTCCCCGTGTCTCACTGAAGCTTATGCACAGGTTGGCTGCCGACGTTCACCACCGGAGCTCCGCCGTCGACGGTGACCCCTCCGCCGTCACCTCGGGCTCAAGTCGAACTCCATCTTTCCGGTCATCCCCGCCCTCGACAAGTAGCTCAACAGAACCGTTGTAAGCTCCTGCATCCTTCCCTGCCCTTGGACATCACCGCCGGTGATCACCGTTGCCGGAACACGGCCGCCCCCGCCTTGCTCTGTTCTGGTTCACAGCTAAGGACCTCGGGTTAGAAGGAAAAGAAAACCAGGGGGTTAAGTGCGTAGCCTTAGACTCAAAGGAATAGTGACCGAAGGACCTTTTGTGTAAATTAGGCTGTCAACTTAGAAATTCTGTATCTATTCGAGGAAAAATCATAAAAATGCAAAATAAATTTTGTTGGAATCCTTAAGTCAAATTCGACTACTTTTGTTTAGGAAGTTTGAGCTGTAGGTGTATATTTTCTGATGTAGATTAAATATTAGAAAATAAGTGTTTTAATTGTATCTCATGTTGTAGGCATGTGTTAAAGCTGAAATTTGGATCACAGATTGTAGGTGCTATGTATAGCTCTGTGTAAAAAGTTCGAGTACTTTACTGTTCATTTGCTTAGGTTTCGAGTACTTTTTGTTATATGTTGATAAAAGTTACTTAATTTAATTCCAAATGTGTTCCTTCATATTTAGGGCTGAAAAATTTATCTTAGCTTTGTTACAACAGGAGTAATTTAAGACAAAAATTTGAGAAACAGAGACCTAATATAACTTGAGTTATAAATTTCAAACTTAAATTCAAAGGTAATTCATAAATAATAATTGTTATGCATGAAAAATTATGAAACTTTTCTGGACTATTAATCTTGAGTAATTCATGATGCTCTTAAATTCTGAACCCTAGTTTTAGTGTAAAACTCCAATTATAATTATATCTTGAAAATTCCAATTATAATCTTGTTTAATTTTGTGGCTTAGTTCCTTTAGAGTAAAATTTCAATAAAACCCACCTATGATAATTTTCATAAGTACTAATTATTTTTCTTAATTCAAGATTTGGTTAATTAATCCAAGTTAGCCATAATTAAGTAATAACCTAAGATTAATTACAATGTTTAGCTAATAAAATAAATAGAGTTTGTTAAGTGTATTTAGTGTTGCTTATAGTAAACTGATATACTACTTATTATAGTTAATCGGATGTTTAGGGTAACCACCCTGTTGCCTAACGAGACTAGTTAGTTTAGTTAATACTTGATAAATGACTGCCCAGTAGAGAGTAGTTTGGTTATTTATTGTAATATAGTTTTCTTTTATTTGGATTGCAACTTTATCGGAAATTGAAATGAAAATGGATACATCCATTAAACTTCAACTTGCATATCATGTAGACTCGACCACTCTCGCTGACGGGGATTATCAGCTGATCCCAGAATAAGAAGAAGTTTATTCTGAAGACCCCGGGAATCTCGTCGCGGTTTTCTCTGAAGCCCCGAACCAAGGTTCGGAAGAAAATATTTTGACTAACCCCAACCCTACCAGCGAAGGCAAGCCCCGGACATAACCCCTACTTTACTACACTGCAACCTATATTACTTATATATATCTGTATGCATTAAGTTTTTAGGAATTGTTTGGAAACCTTAGTTGCATTATTCCAGGAACCAATGTATTGAACACTAGTACTTGAGTCCGAATAGCTGCTCTGCTTATAGGACCGGTAGAAGTCGAGTGATTTCCTGTCACTCGCGCGATATAGGAATTGTGATGTTTACATTCTTGTTATCATTATAAGGATGACGGACGGGAATTTTATGAGGTATCATGATCAAGATGATACCCCGTCTGTTTTGATGAATTTGCTAAGGTCGCAGTGTGTGGTAGCGGTGGTTAAGTGTTTGAAAGTACTAACCACATGCCGTGAAATATGGTAAGCGGTAAGCCTAGTCACCAATCGGCCCGAGGAGTGGACATACCCCCCACCACATGTATTTGCTTCTTTTGGTTACTTAGTTCGACGTGTAGGCATACGTGTTGCTGGGCAACCAGGAGTACGGGTTTTGTAGTCGCGCTACAGACGTACGTCCTGCACTTTGGAAGTGCGTATGACCTGCAGTCGCTTGTGGTGGCCCTGATCCACGAGTCGGAATGAAAGGCAAACGGTTGCTTCGGAACGCCCCTTTGGTGTTTCAAGCGTGTGTGTTAGGTTTATCCTTGCAAGGTTGTGAATTTCGATTCAGGAATCGTCCGCCTCTCACGATGAATGAGACTGCTTACCCCCTTTACCACATAGAGTAACAAGAATAACTTTGTGATTATGAAAGATGATGTTTGATTAAGAGTTCTACCATGTTTTGAATAGTTATAGGTGCTTACCTAGAATGGCTAATCAACTAGAACTGGAAAGCTAAAAATTGAAATTAAGGATCTACTCTTTGTTGCTTTTCAGCTGCAAACTCTACCCACAGCTAAAAGCCGTCATAAGTCTAGTTATGGGCTAAGTATACCCAACCCCGGGTAAGTCTTGCTGAGTATTAGTATACTCAGTCTTGCTTTTGTTGATTTATGTCAGGTAATCTCCCTGATGAGCCAGCTTTCATTACACCGTGGCCCTACCCATTGCCTGATGGTTGGTCGGTGGAGTGGGATCCATCCCCGACCAATACCGATTCCGCCGAGTAATATCATGCCAGGGCTAGCATGATATCTGTAATAACAATGAGTACAATGTTTACGCGTTTCAAAACTTCGCTGTTTTAATCTTAAGACTTAAACTTGTTTTGTAATAATCTCCTTTGTGAGAACCAATGATGCTCTGTATATTTTTGTAATATAACTGCCTGTGGTGTACAATGTATTGGTATTATATCTCTGGACTCACCTTCGTGTGAGGTACCTTGTTGGATCCTGCGTTCGGTGGTTTATCGGGACGTTACCCGACAGGCCAAAGGATTATACCGTTTCAAGCACGAGGTAGCCCTCAAGAGAGGACTCGCGTACTTGAGCCGGTGTAATTCAGATTGGTTCTGCCACAGCACTGCACTAACTTACCATAATCTTTTTGAGCACCTTGCTTCTTGTGCTCCATTTGTTCCATCTGAAGATGATTGGAAGTTTGCTAGAGAGCTTTGTTATAGGTTAAAGATGTTCTATGATGTAACTGAGCTACTATCAGGCACTAGATATATCACAGCCAACCTTTTCTTCCCCAAAATATGCAACAGTTTTTTGGCAATTAGGAAGTGGCAAAGTTGTAATATACCTAAGGTAGAAGAAATGTCTATTAAAATAAAAGAAAAGTTCAACAAGTATTGGTCAGATGTGCATGGTTTGATGGCTATTGCTGCTGTCCTAGATCCTAGGTATAAATTGCAACTGTTGGGTGCTCTTTTCCTAAAAATTCATAGGTTAGAAAGTGTTGCTATGGAAGCTGTCAACAAAGTGAAAGACTTGGTGTACAATCTGGTTTTGGATTACCAAGATTCTATGGAGGATGTTGCTACAACATATGGTGCTCAAACTAGACCTAGTGCTCCTACTTAGATGGATGATGAGGATTGGATGGACACTTTTGATGATTACATGTCCATGCAGCCAGCTGTGACCTCCACTTATGTGCGAACAGAGTTAGATTTGTACTTGGAAGAGCCACTGCTGCCTAGGAAACAAGAATTGGATATCATTCAGTGGTGGCAACATGCAGGGCTGAAATACCCAACATTATGAAAAATTGCACGTGATGTCCTTGCTATTCCTATGAGAACGGTGGCACGAGTCAGTCTTTCGCACTAGTAGGAGAATAATTAGTCCACATCATAGTAGGCTTTCCCCATCAATGATTGAAGCACTTATGTGTGTGCAAGCATGGTCTCATGCTGACATGGTAGGTAAGTGTAATTTCTATAAGTATGTGGTCTCATTCCATAAGTTATAGTACTAATTTGTGAATACTATATCAATGCAGAGTCTCAACCTACTTTTGTTGGTGCTTTGATGACTTGTCTTGATAAAAAAGATGAAGAAATGGTATTGCTGTTATTTGCTTATGTATTCAACTTGTGAATTTACAATGCGTTGAACATTTAAGTAATGAGCTACTCTATCTCTATTTTTATTTCACAGGATGAAGATGATTCCACCATAATTGATGAATGGAAATGATGAACTCTGTAATAATGCTATTTGTTTGGAGTCCTACTGTTATTTGTTTGGAGGACTATGGATGTTGATTTGTGTTGTTTTGCACTTGTATTCAACTTGGAATGCTTCTCCCTGTGTGGTGTTACCCCGTTTGTAATAATCTCAACTGTATGTGACTATATATCCTGAAATCTGGACAACATGATGTATGGTCTGGACATATTCTCTTTCCATTGAAATCGGGTTTCGGATTATCTATCGGGTTTCGGGGATCCGCGGGTTTCAGTTTTGGGGATAGATTTTCACCCAAATCGATGTTCGGGGCGGATTCAGGTTTTAAGTTCGGGTTTCGGATCGGATGGAGTGATTGAGGGTTGAGTGAATGAGGGTTTATATACTTAGGGTTGCGAGGTGGGCTGCTAGTGGTCTGAATGTTTCGGGGCCCCGATGGAGCTCCATGGGTGAATTTAAGGATCCGCCCCAAACCCGCAGTATTTCAGGTATCCGAACCCGCAAATCCGTGGGTGAAAACCAGGAACCAAAACCAAAACCCATAGACCCGAAACCCGCGGATATCCGCCTCGAACCTGATCTGCTGCCATCCTTACTGGTGAACACACCAGCCCACCGCGACATCGGCGGTGGGGCCCGGATTCGAGCCGACCTCCATGGTCGGCGACATCTTCGGTCGGAGCTAGTCCTCAGCCGCGCCCTCATCCGACCTCGGCATCCCCAGGCCAACAACCCTGCCCACTTCAGCGACCTCCTCAACTCCGTGCTTGGCGGCTCCGGCTCCTCCCGCGCCCAGTCGAACATGCCGCTCAAATTCACCGCCGCACCTCAGGTCTCCAGGCCAACCGACGTGAATCCCAATGCTAGTGCCAACAGCTCCACCTTCTCGATGGGTGGCATGGCGAGCACACTTCCGAAGACGGTCGGAGCGCTGATGGGCTGCGGTGGATACGTCGTTGGTGGATGTGTTGGTGTTTTACTGCCACGCCTACTGAGGGATACTCCTGAGCTAGTGAGTTCGTATGTAGGGTGTAGCTGAGATCAGGAACTCGAAGGTGCAAGGAACACAAGGTTTAGACAGGTTCGGACTGCTGAGAGCGTAATACCCTACGTCCTGTGTGGTTTGTATTTTCTTAGGTGGTGACGGGTGATCTCCTGGGTGATTCCCCGTTTGGAGGGGGTCCTATCCGCCCTTATATAGTCTGGGGGGACAGATTTACATGGAAGTCCTAGTCGGATATAAGCCCTAGAGTCCTATGTCACACCCGGTTTTTCAAAGGAACCGAATGCATCTTATATGTGCACCAGGATCAAGTTCCACATATACGATAGACGATACAAGTGTATACCCGAAACAATATCATAACGAACGTGAGTATTATAGTACTTTATTACATGACCGAAAGTCTTAATCTTAAACGAATAAATAAACGTTTATAACTAGCAGCAGACTTCAACTTCACAGACAGATGACTGAGAGACATACGCCTAGAACTCCTCAAAATCTTCAGGGAACTCCAGACAATTATCTTGTTCCGAGCAGCATTGAATTTAATAAAGCAAGCGTGAGTACACTTATGGTTGGTACTCGGCAAGCGGAGTAAATTATATGACATGCAAGGCTAAAATTAAAGAAAAGCTGATATGGTTTGACTGCGATAAGCATTTTTAGTTGACCAAGTTTTATTTCGCAAGCATTAACTAAGTGTAAGTATATACCAATCCTTAAATAAATAAAAGAGATAAGTAATAGCATCATGAATAAAGAACATTAATTTAGATCATCTTTAAGTTCAATTATCATGTGAGGGTCCAAGCCGCACTTAATCGTGAGCACGGCTGATATATCAGTTTTCACTCTGCAGAGGTTGTACACTTTACCCATAACTCGTGTTTCCATTAATGCTCGGGTTTGCAAGACCCTTAAACACTTCCGAGGTGAGTGGCAGGGATTCACTACGAGGCCTTTACAAAGATTCCCTAACTTACAACGGTCCGCTAAGGTTTGAGGCCGTAGTGGTCATAACCCTATCTAATAAGGAAGACGCCTTAACCAGGATCATATCTACGCCTTAAGAGGACCGAACTATACCCCATCAACGCACTCCCATTTTGCCCTTTTGGTATGACCATTACAAGCTAAAGTTTCTAATTAATTAGCCAAGACCAGAGCCATGTAGTATTGTGGTTGCACTATTTTCCTTGGTGGTTCTCCATATTCCAATTAATGCAGTGATCTTTTATTACCGCGAAAATATTCCAGAACATGAAGTAAAACAAGCATAGCGTAATTTCCAAGTTATCCAACCGAAATCTAAGCATAAGCAACTAGCGTAGCTACAACATAAATATAACAACCCAGATTTAATTAAGGAAGTTCAAAAGAAACTAGGCATATCCTTAGTTTGGGATCCATCAAATTATAGATACATGCATGCATGAAAATAAATGTGTATAATTAGATGTTATCAGGACCGGAATATGATGAAGGATCACTTGCCTTCGTCAAAGGACTGCTGCTGCTCAGGGACGTCTTCAAAGCCTTGCTCTTGCAGACCCTCGAACTGCGCACCGTCTATCGCAACACACAAGTAAATACAAACAAACAAGTATAATAAATAAGAAATAGTACACCAAAAAATACAAACAGAGCAAAACAACATTATAAAGCTACTATATACGTCGCAAGGGTCGCATGATTCCAGGGGCTTATTTGTAGAAGATTTGAAACTAGAAGGGCTCTGGACAAAGAAATTGAGGGATAAAATATTATTAAACCTTAAATCTAGGGTTTAGATTGAAAAATAGAGGGGCTAGGGACGGTGGGTTCTATTTTAGAAAAAGATAGGGGCTTAAACAGAAGAAAAAGGATCTACTCATGAATACTTTTGAACTGCCGTGGACTGCGGGTTAATTTCGATAGAACTCAGGGGCTAAAGTGCAAAAGATCCTAGGGTTGACCGGTACGGGGTTATTTGACCCCGACCTAGATCTAATCTAGACCGTGGGATCTGGATCGGACGGCCGGGGAGCGACTAGCGGCTCGGGGTGGCGGCGCTGGATGTCGGCGGCGAGCTGTGCTGTGGCAGAACCAATCCACTTGAATTATTCCGGCTCAAGTGCGCTAGTCATCACTATACAGGCGATACTAACTCAACGCACTTCAAACGGAACAACCCACTGGTCTGTCAGGTCACCGCCCGATTCAACCACGGTTACACAGGATCGAGGTAGGTTTACCTCGCACGAAAGCGAGTTTACAATCACACCACAGCTCACCAACTTTTAATTCATAGAAATATTAAACATTATTAGAATCTGTTTAAAGTAACTTATACAAACATTGTTTTAACCTACAAGCCATGCAAGTTTGTTCAGAGTCACAGTGGAAGAAATTAACACGCGACTACACACGTCGCGAAAGTTGACACCACGCTCAGCCCGACACATGGCGTCATTTCGGAGGGTCATTGCCAGCCGGGGACGGATCCCATTCCACGGACCAGCCAAACGGAACAGAGAATGGCCAGGCTGGATTATCCGTTTGGTTCTCACAGGCCATACCTGAAAAATAGACTAGCAAGACTGAGTATACTAATACTCAGCAAGACTTAACCAGGATTGGGTATACTTAGCCTGAAGTTAGACCATGGAGGATTGAGAGGTTCTGGTCTTTTTTTGCTGAAAAGCAACAAAGAGTATGATCTAACTTTTATGTTTTAGCTTTCGGATTCTAGCTTCATTAACCATTCTAGGTGGTAGAAGGAATAAGCAGTCTCAATCTCTGCAAGAAACGGACGATTCTGAATTGGATTCCATAACCTTGCAAAGGTAAACCTAACTCACATGCTTGGAACATCCAAGGATCATTCTGAAGCAACCGTTTGCCTTTCATTCCGACTCGTGGATCAGGGCCACCACAAGCGACTATAGGACCATACGCACACAAATGTGCAGGACGTACATCTGTAGCGTGACTACACGACTGTACTCCTATCCGCGGTGCGGAACGTATGCCTGCACATCGGTGCATGTGCAAAAAACCAAATTACGAGTGGTGGGAGGTATGTCCACTCCTCGGGCCGATTGGTTACTAGGCTTACCGATTTCCATATTTTGCGGCATGTGGCTAGTACTTTCAAACGCTTGACCACAACGACCACACACTGCGACCTTATTAACTTTATCAACACAAACAGGGTAACCTTTCCAGGCATGATACTGCACATGACCCCGTCCATCATCCTTATAATGATTGTAGATTAGTAAACATTCAACTCCTATATCGCGCGAGTGACAGAAAATCACTCGACTTCTGCCGGTCTTATTAGTAGAGCATCTATTCGATAAGGACTCAGGCACAATACATAGTTTCCTAAGATCTATGCATCTAGGGTTCCATTTCAACTCCTAGACTTAATGCATAATATAGATAAATAAGTATAAAACTGTATAAGTGCAATAACTTTAACATACTGGGTTATGCATCGGGGCTTGTCTTCTTGAGCGGGGCTGGGGTCTGGGATGTTAAAGACTTCCGAACCTTGGTTCGGGGCTTCAGTTAAATCTTCGACGACGTTCACCTGGTCTTCAGAAAATCCTTGCTCGTGTTCCGGGACTAGCTTGTAGTCTCCGTCGTCGAGTGTCGCTGACTCTACATGATATGCAATAATTTGAATTAGGTGGTTCTTGAGTTAAGAATTTTACTTCACGATAAAGTTGCAATCTAACCAATTGATAAATACAACTTCATAAAACAAGAACTTTGAATTCAAACTTACTATTTGTATCTTAGTCCAATTATCATAATTAATTGGATTAATGGAATTAAGTTAACAAGTTTGATTTTTATTTTGAAATCCACAAAGGCTATGGCCTTGAATTTTTGTGGGTAAGCTTACTTCTAACAGATGAGCTCACCATGAATTTTTCATAAATTTCTGAAATCAGAGATTAAAGCATTTGAATTAAGTTTAAATTCAAATCTTAGGCAAAACAGTGCCATAAATTCTTGAAAGATTTACTATTAACTACTCAATTATAGAACATCACATGGTAAAAAGATCTAAGCATGAAAACCTTAGTAACATACTTGAATAAATTTAAACCATTTCAAGCTTGATTTGCATAAGTTTAAATTAGTTCAAGTTAGGATTCAGTACTGCAGGTGAAATTTTTACACAAGCTTACTTACAACTTAATCAGGTTACACACCAAAAATCACAAGCAATAGAGCTAGTATGAAAAAGTTATACTCAAGATACCCTTTTACTGAACTTTAAAATAACTCCAAAAACATTTTGTTTCAAATTGAACTCCAGTAACAAAAGTTGTAGAGCTAGACTTCTGGAGTACAACAAAACTGGTTTGGCAATTTTTGTATTTTCTACAAATTCCTATGGATTTTCAAAGTTGGCTGTTTTGAAATGGGGGGTACTGATTTTTCCATAGAAAGGCCCCTAGAAAGATTTGAATCCTTGCAATTTGGGCCTTGGCCGGGTTAAACAGCGAAGCCGATCGACGGCGACAAATTCCGGTGAGGGGGCTCACCGGCGGTGAGGGGAAAGTGGGGGAAAAGGTTCAGGAGCTCACGGCGGTCATGGGGGTGGCCGGTGTTGAGGAAGAGAGGGACTGTGGCGGCGTGTCGACGGTGAATAGAGGTGGGCGGCGGGGCTCCGAGGGGCGGCGACGGTGTTCCTGTGGCCGGAGTGCCGGAGGGCGGCGGGGAACTAGCTAGAAAGCTTCCTCGGGGTGATCTGGTGCTGGTGGTGTGCTTGGCAGGGGCTGAGAGGCAACGGAACGTCGGGACAACGGCGAGACCGAGCGGCGGCGGAGCTCGAGCTCACCGGCGCGGTGGTCCGGCTGCTCTAGTGCGGGAAATTGAAATTGGGTGGGTCTGTGAGCATCAGTGGGTGGCGGTGGTGCTACTGGAGCACTGGATCGCGGGTGGGAGGCGGCGGAGGCGGCTGACGACGACGAGCAGGAGCTGCGGCGGAGCTCCGGTGAGGCGTAACGCTTGGGAAGAAGGAGGAGGAGTAAAATGGGCGTGCGTGAGTGCAAGAGTGAGTCCGTGGGGAGCTTAGGGACGTGCTTCAAGTTGAGGAGGAGGCACGGCAAGTGAAAGCAAGTGCTGGCAAGCTCGGCGGCGCGCGTGGCGGTTCGGGCGGCGGCGGCACGACGTGGAGGGGCAGGGAGAGGGCCAGCGTGGGGTGATGTGCGGCGGGCGCGGTGCTGGAGGGGCACGTGGCGCGGAGAGGAGCGGCGTGGGGCAGCTGGAGCTCAGAAACACAGCTGGCGAAGGCGGCGGGGTCGGGCGTAGAGAGAAACAGAGAGAGGAGGGGCTGGAGGTAGACGATGGTGACCTTGCTGCAATTTTTCAAAAGTGCAGGGACTCTACTGTAAAGCCAAAACAACTTTCAAACCATAGCTCAAATCAAAATGTACCCAAAAGCAAAAGTGTAGAACTTAGCAAGATCTACAACTTTTCTTTAAGGTCTAGTTTCAAAAGAGTTAAGGATTAGAATCTAATTTAAAACTTGGCAAAAGTTTAAACTTGGGAGACCTATTTAAATTCTACACTCCAATTGAATCCTTAAGGTAGTTTCACTTCTCACAAAAGGTTTAAAAGTAAGTACCTGCTTCTTGCAAAATAACCCTTTACATATTTTGATTTTACCTACCATCCTCACCCATTTTGCATCAAAGGACCTAAATTTTCCAGAATTACAAAAATACCCTTTTGCCTTTACATTAAAGTTTTTTTTAACATACATACACAAGATCAAACATACACATTTTATACTAGAATCTAGTGTGTTTTAATCCTAAGTACCTGAATGTCACAGCCTTCCCCCCTAAAAAGAATCTCATCCCGAGATTCCGGAACAGGATGGAATCGGACGATCAAATTTGGGAGTTGGCTTGAAGGAAGTCTGGAAAGTTTTGCTGAAGATATATGTCAGACCCGGGGCCACGGGACTGGGTACATAACGTAATTTAAAGAGGTCTAAGAGATTAAGTCCGCCTTATCTCTTATTCATTCTGTTTATCTCTTATTTATTCCGTTTAAATAGGAGATAAGGCTAACCGATACAGGAGGAATCTACTCGAGATATGTTCTGGTACGATTCCTTAGCTGGTGTTGGTTAGTATCTTTGTAACTCTGGCCTCTCGGATATATAAGGGAGGATAGGGACCCCTCTCAAAATAGACGATCTCTAGGTCATTCTACACAAAAGGCAATACAAACCACCATACAGGACGTAGGGTGTTACGCATCTTGCGGCCCGAAGCTGTCTAAGTTCTGTGTTCCTTGCACCTTCGAGTTCCTGATCTCGGCGTCTCCTCACCCAAAACTTACCACCTTGGGTATATCCCTCGGTGGGCAGCCGGTTAAACACCGACAGCTGGCGCGCCAGGTAGGGGAGCGCGTCGAAGATCCACCGGCGAGCTCGATGGCATCTTTCAATTTCATCAGGTCAGTTCCCTCTCTGGGTACGACATTCGTTTTTGGCTCGTGGGTCTGCATCGCAGATGGTGTGGGCAACTTTCGGTGATTCCTCATCGACATGAGGCCGAAGACCTTCGCTGCGGATCTTTGCAGCGACCTCGACAAGTTCGTCGATGGGCTCGATAACTTGCCTCTTCATGCCTCTGCAGCACAGATCGAGATGGAGTCTACTCCAGGCTCGACTTCTTTTGGTGTTGCGACAACTTCCCCTGGTTTGGACTTGTTCCAATCTAGGGATCTGCATAGCCAATCTCAACTCGGCTCATGCAAACCGGCCACTGATCTTCAGGAGGCCAATGTCTCTGGGTCCCTCTCCATGTTAGAGAAGGACCTGGACTTGCTGCTCCAGGGCAGAAAGCCGGAAGCCACCGTGTGTCGGGGGGCTTCGGGTTGTTCTGGTACTGGTGATCTGGTGATCACCTCTTTGCCGGAGGGGCACATTGTGCTTTGGAGGGGCATGATGCTCTCTGATCTACTCGAGGCAGAGGGTCAACTTGTGGCTCACCTCGAGCCCTTGCCTTTTCAAGAGGGTAGACCATTGGCTACCGCGGTGGAGGGGTCGACTGAACTAGTCGACGAAAGCTCTCATGAGCTTTCCTCCCGCCAGGTGCTGATGGCCGAAGAAGGCGAGGACGATGGGGATCTTCCCATCGTCAACTTTGAAGCGGTCTCCGAAGATGAGATCACGGCCAACGCAGGCGATGAGAACGACACCGACCGTGAGGCGCGGAGGGCCAGGAACAGGGCCCGCACAATCCGGCGGAGGAGGGGCAACGAGCGTAGGCGATCTATGCATCACGAGCTTGACCCTGAGTTTGTCGCCGTAAGCGAGCGGGGTTTCAGGACTTCGGTGGCCAACATCGCCAAGGTAACAGCCATCCTCGAGCGCAACCACGATCCGGAAGTGCGTCAAGCACTTCTTTACGCGTAGAGGGCTTGGATCCAGCTGGATCAGCACAACCCGGCGTCCACCATCAGGGAGGAGCGCGTGGGTGAGAGTCAAAGTCAGGCTCACAGCCGAACGGCTGGCGGCCGTCCTCGACACCAGCTCAGCAACGACAACGCTCGCGGGAGCTAGGCTCCTGGCGGGAGGCAGCAGCCACCACAAGGGGGTCATCCGCGGCAGGCCAATCATCGACCTTCTCCAGAGGACCTGCGCCAGCACATCAATGAAGGTCGCGACGCGTGGACAGTGATCTCCTCCAGGCGCAAGGTCCGCGAAGAAGTCGAAACTGAAGGTACTGACTATAGCGACCGATTCCCTGCTTTTTCTGCTCGTTTTAGCAGCTACAAGTATCCGGAGGGCTTCAAACCGATCGGCATTACCAAGTACGACGGCAAGCAAGCTCCTCAGCAGTGGCTCCGTTGCTACTCCACGGCCATTGAGGTCGCAGGGGGGCCAAATATCACCAAAGTCGTCTACTTCCCGATGGCTTTGGACCCTGCACCGCTTACTTGGTTGGAAAGCCTCAGCAACAACTCAATCGACTCCTGGGAGCGCCTCAAGAAGGTCTTCATCGACAACTTCCAGGGAGCGATTGCTTGGTGCAGGTACTCATCACGATCTTGCTCAGTGTAAGCTGGAACGTAATGAGCTCCTGCGGTCCTACACATGTCGCTTCTTCGACGTTCGCGCCACCATCGCCAACATCTCGGAGGACGACATCATCGATTGTTTCTACAACGGCATCACCGACCCGGGCATCTACAGGGATTTCGGGCGGAACAGGCCGAAGACTGTTGCGGGCCTTCGTGATATGATGCACGATTGGTCCGAATAGGAGGAGAAGATGTGGGAGCGGTTCCCTCGGTGTCAAGATAGCAATCTGCGGCGCCCAAACGACAACCGCAACGACAAAGTCAGCGGGACTTTTCGGGTCCGCCCCGGAAACGAAAGCCAGATGATGTCATCACGGCTATCGATCGTCCTTCGCGGGGCAAGAAGTCGACGACGCAGGAGGAGTTTGAGAAGCTCCTGCGGAAGAAGTGCCCTTGGCACCTAGGTGCCAATCATGCCGCCATTGACTGCTACCACCTTCGGAGGACGTTCAGCAACTCCGGTGGTGGCAAGAAGAACAAGAAGCCTGCGGACAAAGAACCCGAGGATGACGAGGATCACGGGCGCAACCCGAAGTTTCAAGACGCCTCGAAGGTCGTCAACGTCATCTTCGGTGGAGATGAGGAATTTGGTTCCAGGCGGGACCAGAAGTTGCTTCTCCGGGAGATTTTGTCTATTGAGCTGGCGGTACCACGACCACTCCGTTGGTCGGAGGTCCCCATCTCATTCTCTCGCGACGACCAGTGGACGAGCTTTTCGGAGCCCGGTAAATTCCCCTTGGTCCTGGATTCTGTGGTGGCGGAGGTTAAGCTCACCAAGGTCCTCATCGATGGCGGGAGCGGGCTCAATCTCATTTTCGTTAGCACTCTAAAGAAAATGGGCCTGGATTTCAAGGACATGCTGGTTCCCAGCAAGTCCCCCTTTTACGGCATCGTCCTAGGTAACGCGGCACACCCGCTTGGTACGGTGGTCCTCCCAGTCACCTTCAGCACGCGGGAGAATTATCGTACCGAATTCATCAAATTTGAAGTGGCTAACTTCGAATCTTCTTACCATGCCATATTGGGTTGTCCAGCACTCGCCAAGTTCATGGCAGTGCCGCATTACGTCTATCTGCTTCTTAAGATGCCAGGACTCAGCGGAGTACTCACCCTCCGTGGCGACTTGAAGAAGTCATATGATTGCAATCAGGAGGTGATCCAGTATGCTTCGACTACTCGCGTGCCAGATGCTTCGGGGGAAGTACTCGTGGCCGCGCAGCATCTTTCCCAATCCGGGCTGGAGATTCCTTCCAAGAAGGCCAGCAAGTCGAGCATCCAGTCAACTGATGACGTGGCCCTCAAGACGATCCAGCTTCAGGAGGGAGATTCATCTAAGACCACTGTCATCGGTGCGGGCTTAGGTGAAAAATAGGAACTCGCGCTCGTCAGCTTCCTACGGGCTAACCGAGACATATTCGCATGGAAACCAGCGGATATGCCAGGGGTGCCCAGGGAGTTGATTGAGCATGCTTTGAATGTACACCCGAAGGCTACGCCTAAAAAGCAACGCCAGCGAAGGTTTGCCCACGATAAGCGTGAGGCCATTAAACGGGAGATCGCTAAACTTCTCGCGGCTGGATTCATTAAAGAAGTAATCCATCCAGAGTGGGTAGCGAACCCCGTTCTCGTAAAGAAAAAAAAATGAATGGAGAATGTGTGTCGACTACACTGATCTCAACAAGCACTGCCCAAAGGACCATTTTGGGCTGCCGCGCATTGACCAAGTTGTCGATTCGACGGCTGGTTGTGTCCTTCTCTGTTTTCTTGATTGTTATTCAGGTTATCATCAGATCGCGCTTAAGGAGGAGGACCAAATCAAGACTGCATTCATCACCCCGTACGGGACTTACGCCTACAAAACAATGTCCTTCGGGTTGAAGAACGTAGGAGCAACCTATCAGCGTGCGATCCAGATGTGTTTCGCAGATCAGCTGCACCGGAATGTTGAGGCTTATGTGGACGACGTCGTCATCAAGACCAGGGTGTCCAACGACTTGATAGCAGATTTGGAGGAAACATTTAGCAGTCTGTGCAGATTTCGGTGGAAACTCAATCCCACCAAGTGCGTTTTTGGAGTACCTTCAGGGAAATTGCTCGGGTTCATCGTCAGCAACCGGGGCATCGAAGCCAACCCTGTAAAGATCACGGGCATCACTGATATGGAGGCTCCGGCCACAATCAAGGATGTGCAGAAGTTAACAGGTTGTATGGCGGCCCCGAACAGGTTCATCTCCCGACTCGGGGAGAGAGGACTACCTTTCTTCAAGCTCCTAAAACGCCAAGATAAGTTCCAATGGACGGAGGAGGCCGAGCGGGCCTTGCAGGATCTAAAACATCATCTTCAGTCACCTCCGATCCTTACTGCACCGTTGCCAGGGGAGGGTCTACTACTTTACATTGCGGCAACAACTCATGTTGTCAGCAGTGCCATTGTAGTTGAGTGAGGCGAGGAAGGCCATGCGTTTAGGGTGCAGAGGCCTGTCTACTTCATCAGCGAGGTCCTCTCCGAATCCAAGGTACGGTATTCAGCTGTTCAAAAGCTTTTATATGCAATCTTAATCACATCAAGAAAGCTACGCCATTACTTCGACGAGTACAAGATTACTATGATCACGGATTTCCTGTTGGGGAATATTCTTCATAATCAAGATACCACGGGGCGTATATCCAAGTGGGCAGTGGAACTGGGGGCTTTGACAATCGACTTCAAGCCACGCACTGCAATCAAGTCACAGGCTCTAGTCGACTTCATGGCTGAATGGAGGGAGAATCAAGTCCCCACTCCCGTAGACAGGCCAGAGCACTGGACCATGTACTTTGATGGGTCCCTCAAGCGCGACGACGGCGGCATTGGTGTTCTGCTTATTTCTCCACGAGGTGAACAATTGAAATATGTCCTTTAGATCCTGTGGGCGGTATCCAACAATGAAGCCGAGTATGAAGCCTTGCTTCACGGGCTTCGTTTGGTGATATCACTAGGGATCAAGCGACTACTTGTATATGGCGATTCCCTTCTTGTTGTTCAACAGGTCAACAAGGAATGGGACTGCAACTAGGAGATGATGGATGCTTATGTACAGGAAGTGCGCAAGTTGGAAAGCAACTTTTCCGGCTTGGAGGTTCACCATGTATTGCGGGAGCACAATGTTGGCGCGGATATCCTGTCCAAACTGAGGTCCACACATGCTCAGGTCCCACCGGAGTCTTCGTCCAGGAGCTCAAGAAGCCATCCATCAAGTCTTCTCCGCAGGTAACCATCGACGCGAGTCCCCAACAACCCGATCGAGAGGTTATGGTGCTAGGGAAGGACTGGCGAGAGGCTTTTATCGACTTCATTCGAGATCAAAAGCTACCAGCGGGAATTGACGCCAAGAGCACGGAAGCGGCATGCGTCTTGCGAAGGAGCAAGGGTTTCGTCTTGGTCGACGGCAAGCTTTATCGGCGTGACGCTCGGTCAGGAGTTCTCATGAAGTGCGTCACAAAGGAAGATGGTTATGACATACTGCGGGAGATCCACGAGGGCATCGGCGGAAACCATGCGGCTTCAAGAACGCTGGTGGGGAAAGCATACAGGCCCGGTTTCTGGTGGCCCACTGCATTGACTGACGCGGAAGATCTTGTGCGCAGGTGCCAAAATTGTCAATTCTTCGGCAAACAGACTCATGTTCCAGCCCATAGCCTCATCACTATACCGCCATCCTGGCCTTTCACTTGTTGGAGCCTCGACATGATTGGGCCCTTCACGATGGCGCTAGGCGGTTTCACCCATGTTCTGGTGGCTATCGACAAGTTTACTAAGTGGATTGAGTACAAGCCGATAGCCAAGATCACGCCAGATCGGGTCGTCGACTTCATCTCAGATACTTTGCATCGTTTCGGCTTCCCCAACACCATCGTCACGGACTTAGGATCAAACTTCATGGCAAACCAATTCTGGTAGTTCTGCGAGAATGCTTGCATCGAAGTTAAATATATCTCGGTCGCACACCCAAGGGCCAATGGACAAGTCGAAAGGGCGAACGGCTTGATAATTGATGGCCTCAAGAAGAGACTTTATGATGAAAACAGCAAGAAGGGAGGCAAATGGGTGCATGAGCTACCACATGTCATCTGGGGGCTTCGGACTCAGCCGTCCAAAGCCACAGGACAAACACCTTTCTTCCTCGTATATGGATCTGAAGCTATTTTACCAGCCGATATCATGTGGAAGTCTCTGAGGGTCGAACTGTACAATGAAGGCGAGGCGGACGAGGCGAGGCAGTTCGAGCTCGATTCTGTGGAAGAAGCTCGCTGCACCGCTCTTGTTCAGTCAGCTCGGTACCTGCAGGGGATCCAGCGATATCATGATCGCAACGTCAGGTCGCGGTCATTCAGTGTTGGTGATTTGGTCTTGCGCCGCATTCAGGACAAATCTGGCCTACACAAGCTCAACTCAAGGTGGGAGGGCCCGTTCGTCGTCAAGCAAGTTACAAGGCCAGGGTCTTATCGGCTACAATATCCTGAGGGTCAGGATGTCCCGAACTCCTGGAACATTCAAAATCTGCGCAAGTTCTACCCATAAGACGAGGCCCGGTGATAGTTGAATCCCCGGGGGCTTAGAAGATTTTGTTTCCTCGAATCAATTTGGAGGCTATGAGCCACAAGATTCGGGTTGTACATTCCCTCTTACGCGCATGATGGCCACGGTCACGTGCAAACACTTATATAAATCGACTTCTTGTCATGAATATTGCGGGGGCTATGACCACATTCATATCCTTTCGACTTCATTCTCTGACGGAACCCTCGGCTCCATCTAACTCCTCTACATATCGATTTCCGCCACGACCTTGGATGGTCGCACGTGACAGCAGTCGCATTTTTCCCAATATAATCGACCCGTTCGACTGGTTTATTCCCAGTTTGTTGGATGAGCTCGTGCAAAGAGCTGCTTCGACTACATCCTGCGTGGTTGCACCCAGAGTAGTCTCGTCCCGGCCAAGAGCACGGCATACCAGTGGCGACGCCCACATTCGCTTCCAGCAAGTCCGATCCGTCCGTCCGGGTCCTATATAACTTGCGGAGCGCGCTCCTATGAGGAGCAACCCTGACTACGTCCAGAGTCGATGCACTCGGGGTAGTTTTGCCTTAAAGCCTGGCAATTGCGCGACGATGCTCGCGTTCTTTCCTAACAGTTTTAGACCCACGAGTTCGGGTTGTGGTCAACTTGTTAGACCAGTTCCTACATGGAGCTATGGCTACCTTTAGGGTCGTTGCACCCAGGGTAGTGTCTACTACTTACGCCTTGTAAGCCTGGATACCAATTCAGCCTAGGCACATACACAAGTAGAGACATCAATAGAAACCATATATATACAAGGAAGCGAATACTTGTTTTCAGTACCCTAATCCTGCATTACACTTTGAACTATGCGTTCTGATACAGGTTGGGCCTCTAGGAGGTATCTGTCGAATTGCTCCTCGGTGCAGTCCGCCGCCATGCCTTGAGCAAATATCTCCAGCTTCACGCTCGGCAGGAAGGACTTCACAATTGCGAGGGCGTTGTTGACGCACGTGACAGGTGCTTCGGAAAGGAACTCCATCACTTTCTTTGGGGCCTCGCGGAGACGCTCTAGCAGGGGCCGGGGGCTTGCTTCACCTTCTTCTGGTGGATCCACCACGTCCACCAGCTCCCGGGCGGCCCCCCTGATGCTCTTGAGTTCTTCGCCCAGCGTCTTGATTCGCTGAAGGCTGTCGACGAACTATTGCTCAGTGTCGCCGATCACCTTCTGCAGCTTCTCGACGTCATCTGTACGGCGATAGAGCAGGTTCTTCACATCAGTAAGTAGCTCTTCTTTACTGGTTAAGATTCTCGTAAGCTCTGTGGTGGAAAGCTTTTCAGAACCCAGGTTGAGTCATACAGTGCAAGTACTCGAGGGGAGCAATGGATTACCTTGGTGCGCCCTCTTTTGCTCCCTGAGCTGCTCCTTCTGTGCCTCGAGCTCCTTCTTCTGCTCCTCGAGTTGTTGCTGGAGCTCGGCGTTGACCTTCTCAAGATGTACGTTTTCCGTCTTCTCATCATCAAGGCGCTTCCTCAGGGCAGCGAGTTCCTTGGGGTCGCGGGTAAGGGTCTTCAATTCCTCTGCCTGCTTCCGGGAGTGGGCGATCACACTCTGCATAAAAAGGGGAAATCCAGATCAGCAACTCGATATAGCCACTAGCCGAAAGGCTCTCAGGTCTTACCATGGTAAAGTCATGTGCCTTCTTGAGGTTCTCTACATTGCCGTCCGTCAGCAGCAGGTCATCTGCCGGGTTGGTGGCGACGGCATCTTGGCCACCAGACCCGGCCAGCAGCAACTCAGCGGGTCTTCCGGAGGCTCCCGCGACTTCTTCAATAGTCAGCCGCTGCGCACCTGCAATCACATATGTTCTCAGCATACAACATGCAGATCCCGGTAACTAGCCGGGGCAGTCAGATGCTCACCTGCGCCATCCGTGGGAGCGGCGCTAGGGGTCTCGACTTGTTTCTCGCCACTGGCCCCGACCTCGACTTGTCGGAGCTCAGGTGGCGGCAGGTCGGGCAGCGATGCATCTGTCCCAGGGGTTGGCTCCACGGGCGCTGACCCTTCTGGGGCCGATGCCTCGGGGGCTGACGTAGCGGCGATTGGCCCAGCACTTGATGATTCCTCCCGGATCGAGGACCCGGGGGCGGGGGTAGCCGAAGCTGGCGTCAGCTGGAGGTCCGCGGCACTTGCAGCACTAATGAAGTCGAAGTTAGTCAACACATAGGTCGAAAGATCAAATCATTTGCTGTGCAACCAGAGGCAGACTTACAGTACAGATTTCTTCTTAATGGCTTTCTTCATCCGCACGGCCTGACGCGGCGTCCCCATTGCTGGCGGTGGGGTTTCACCAGCTTGTGGCGCGGTCCCCGCCACGGCGATCGTGATGGCGGCGGCGGCCGAGGGGCTCGTCCTTTCTATTTCGGGCTCGGCCCGGGCGGAGGATGCGGAAGGACTACAGGAGGATGTCATAAGTACAACTCAGCATTAAGGTACCACATTACAACAAACCAGTAGGCTCTTATCCGGTGGTTTCGAGTTCCTGCGCCTTGCGTTTGCGCACCAGTCGACGGCCTTGCGGCACCAGTGGCAAAGCGCCGGTCAACTCCACGCTTTGCTCGGAGGAGTCATCCCGGCGCGCTTCTCCTTCAGCTCCTTCCCCCGCCTGCGTGCTCACGCCCTCGGTGGACTCGCTGCTGCATTGAGCTGCAGCAAGGCGTGCCCTCTTGGCTTCAACGGCGGCAGTGGGGAGGAGGTGGTCTGGTCGGGGGATGTCAGGTCGCGGCGGGTAGCTGCGGTACAGCTCCGTGTGTCCCTGCAGGAGGTTCTTCAGTTACGTAACAGAGGTTATCCTCAGCAAAAAAAGTCGAATACTTACTGGTTTGGGCGGATTTGGTGCGGAAAACAATGTGGGCACGTACAGCACGGCGTCCACGTCTAGCAGCACCCGCTGAACTCGTTGGAGCGCGGCTTCATCTGGCAAATCCTCTGCGCACATGCGAGAAGGATCAGCGGGGCCTGTGTACTCGAATCCCAGGCGATGGCGCTGCTGGATGGGTTGGACGCGGCGTTTGTAAAATGCGAACATGACGGAGGCACCGGTCACTCCTTTCTTCTTCTGTGCCTCTATGACGTCCAGCAGCTCCTTGACCTGATCCATCTCCCCGCCGGAGGGTTCGAGATTCCACTCTCCCCTCACTACAGGTGGTCTGTTTGACTTTGTCGGGAGGTGGGGAGCATGGTTCTCGATGTAAAACCAATGGTTCTTCCATCCAAGAAGGTTGGAGGGGAATTTGTATGTGAGATATTTATCGCTGGCCTGCTGACGCAGTTGGATGCCGGCGCCCCCCACAACGGAAATATTCTTGGAGGTGGGCTGTGGTTTGAGGCGGAAGAGGAAGCAGAAAAGATCCCAGTGGGGTTCGATTCCAAGAAAGACCTCGCAGTAATAGATGAAAATTGAAATGTGGCAAATAGAATTTGGGTTGAGATGATGAAGCTCAAGCCCGTAGTAATACAGAAGGCCTCGGAAGAAGGAACAAGAGGGGGGGCCAACCCCCGTTCGGCAAAATGGAGAAATGTGACGATTTCGTCAACATTTTCCATGGGAAAAGGTTCACGGTAAGAGGGGCGCCAGTTGACAAGGTTCTTTTCTTGCAGCAACCCCTCGGAAACTAGGTTCTTAAGATGGTTGAGGGGCTGCGGGGAGAGGGGCGGGGAGGTTGGAAGGGGAGGATTTCTGCGGAGAGGTGGCAGCGGCGTTTGGCTCTGTTTGGGGATTTTGGCGGTTCTTGGCAAAATGCAGATTGAAAGCACAGTTTTTTCCCACTGTTGTCGCGGGGTTAAATAACCAGCGGTGTGGGGAAAAGTTACTGTTCCGAAGTTCAAGAGTCATTTTTTGGGAATATTCTGAAGATGAGAGGTCATTTGGTGGACTGTTTGGATTAAAAATCTGATTAATCATTTTTTCAGGGCTAGTTAGCCCGAAAAAAGGGGTTTTTTTCGGGTTGATGGTCTAGTTTCCATCATTTGTATCATCACTTTGGTAATTTTCTGAGTCATCATTTTTAGCCTGCATGCCACGGTTTTTAGATCCTTATCTCCATATTTGTGGGATTTGGATTTAAAGCTCGGGGGCTGCGGGGTACGTGGCATCGACTACTTATTTTTCAAACTTAAAAAGTAAGGAGGATTACAGACTAATGTGACCCTCAGCCTGATTCTTCGATTCAACCCAAGGCTCGGGGGCTACTCCATATGGAGTGCAATTTTTTAATCACACGCCATATCAAAAATAAAATTCGGGGCATGAGCACCTCATAGCTTCGACGCAGCCAAGCAAGTACTTGAAGAAGAATTTCAAGACAAAGCTTCAGAAGAAGTTGAAGACTGCTTCGAAAGTACTCGATAAGGCTGCAGTACTCAGCTACGAAGAGCTCGGGGGCTTGTCAGACCCGGGGCCACGGGACTGGGTACATAACGTAGTTTAAAGAGGTCTAAGAGATTAAGTCCGCCTTATCTATTATTCATTCTGTTTATCTCTTATTTATTTCGTTTAAATAGGAGATAAGGCTAACTGTTACAGGAGGAATCTACTCAAGATATGTTCTGGTACGATTTCTTAGTTGGTGTTGGTTAGTATCTTTCTAACTCTGGCCTCTTGGATATATAAGGGAGGACAGGGAACCCTCTCAAAACAGACGATCTCTAGGTCATTCTACACAAAAGGCAATACAAACCACCATACAGGACATAGGGTGTTACGCATCTTGCGGCCCGAACCTGTCTAAGTTCTGTGTTCCTTGCACCTTCGAGTTCCTGATCTCAGCGTCTCCTTACCCAAAACTTACCACCTTGGGTATATCCCTCGGTGGGCAGCCGGTTAAACACCGACAATATGACTTGGTTTTCCAATTTTCTTCTTCTTCAGTGTGATGGTCCCACTGAATTTTGAACATCCTGATGGTGTCTCTTCTAGTACTTCTCTCTTTGGTGTCTAGTGCTTTGATCGGATGCTCGGTATAAGATAGATCCGGTTCGATTTCGATGGCTTGGGAATCGATGATCTCGGTAGGAATTTTGATGCACTTCCTAAGTTGAGATACATGGAAGATATCATGAATGGCCGCTAGTTAAGGAGGAAGTTGAAGATGATAAGCTACGGGTCCACAAATTTTGATGATTTCAAAGGGTCCAATATATCGAGGGGCAAGTATCCCTTTTATGACAATTAAATTTAGTATAAAGTAGGAAATATACATTAGGGTGTTACAAACCTACCCCCGTTACAGGAATCTCGTCCTGAGATTCAGATAGGCTAGCTAGCAAAGAGATCGGGGTATGTCTTCCTCAGCTCATCTTCTCGCTCCCAAGTAGCCTCATCCTCTGTGTGATGACTCCACTGAACATGGCACATCTTGATCTTCTTGTTCCTGGTAACTCTCTCAGACGTCTCCAGAATCTTCACCGGATGCTCGGTGTAGGTCAGATCCTCCTGCACTTCCAACCCTTCCAACGCTGCTTGCTCTTCCGGCACTCTCAAGCATTTCTTCAGCTGGGAGACATGGAAGACATCGTGCACTCCTGAGAGATTGGGAGGTAACTCCAAACGGTATGCTACCTCACCCTTCCGTTCTAACACCTTGAACGGACCGATGTATCTAGGAGCTAGCTTCCCTTTCACATTAAACCTGGGGATTCCTCTCATCGGTGAGACCTTCAGATATACATGATCATCCACCGCAAAGGTCAGATCCCGACGACGGATATCCGCATAGCTCTTCTAACGAGTCTGTGCAACCCTCAGATTCTCTCGTACCTGCTGTACCAGCTGTTCTGCATCCTCGATAATATCCGAATCGAACACCTGCCTCTCACCAATCTAATCCCAATACAACAGAGTTCTGCACTTCCGACCGTACAGGGCCTCGAAAGGAGACTTCCTCAGACTGGCCTGATAACTGTTGTTATAGGAAAATTCTGTAAATGGCAGACATTTATCCCAGCTGGTACCATACTGAATAGCGCAGGCTCGAAGCATATCCTCCAACACTTGGTTGGTTCTCTCTGTCTACCCATCTGTCTGAGGATGATAGGCGGTACTGAAGCGTAGCTTCGTATCCAACGAATCATGCAACTGCTCCCAGAACCGTGAAGTGAACTGAGATCCTCGGTCAGATATGATCTTCTTCGGAACACCATGCAGACAGACGATCCTGGAGATGTACAACTCTGCGAGTCTAGCACCGGAGTAAGTAGTGTTCACCGGAATGAAGTGGGCAACCTTCGTCAACCGATCCACTACTACCCATATAGAGTTGTACCCTTTCTGAGTACGAGGCAATCCAACAATGAAGTCCTTAGTGATCTCCTCCCATTTCCACTCTGGAATCTTCAACGGCTGCAATAGACCTACTAGCCTTTGATGCTCTGCCTTGACACGCTGGTAGGTGTCACAGATAGCCACGTAGTCTGCAACGGAATGCTTCATCCCATACCACCAGAATCGTTCCTTGAGGTCATAATACATCTTCGTGCTGCCCGGATGAATGGAATATGCTGTATCATTAGCCTCACTCAAAATCAGCTTCCTGAGATCCTTTACATCTGGCACACATATCCGGCCCTTGTACCACAAGGTACCCTGATCATCCTCTCTGAAATGAGGTGCTTTGCCAATCTTGAGCAGTTCACGGATCTCCTGCAGCTTCTTATCTTCTTTCTGATGCTGCTTGATCTCTGCCTCTAGAGTGGGTTCTGCCTCGAATGATGCACTCGAGGTGTGATGCAAGAAACCCAGACTCAACTGCTCAAATTCCTCGCATAACTCCTGAGGCATCTGAAAGGCTACGGCCATATTGGCATAACTCTTCCTGCTCAGAGCATCTTCTACAACATTGGCCTTGCCCGGATGATAGTGAATCTCCAGGTCATAATCCTTGACTAACTCTAGCCATCTTCTCTGCCGCATGTTCAGCTCACTCTGCGTGAAATGTACTTGAGGCTCTTGTGATCAGTGTAAATGTCACACCTCTGCCCAAACAAGTAATGCCTCCATATCTTCAGAGCATGCACAACTGCGGCTAACTCCAGATCATGAGTGGGATAATTCAGCTCACGCCGGCGCAACTGCCGCGAAGCATAAGCTATAACTCTGCCTTCCTGCATCAGAACGCAACCGAAACCATCCTTCAAAGCGTCACAATACACTGTGAACCTCTTGCTCTGGTCTGCCAGAGTAAGGACTGGCGCCGTAGTTAACCTCTTCTTTAGCTCATCGAAAGCCATCTGACGCTCCTCAGTCCAGGAGAAATTCACACCCTTCTCTAGCAAGGAAGTCAAAGGCTTCGCAATCTTGGAGAAATTCTCAATGAACCTCCGATAATATCCTGTTAAGCCCAGAAAGGAGCGGACTTCCTTCACTGTACGCGGCACCTCCCAGTCAAGCACATCCTTCACCTTGCCGGGGTCCACCGCAATACCTCCCTTGGAGATGACATGACCGAGGAATGGAACCTCGTCAATCCAGAATTCGCACTTGCTAAGCTTGGCATACAGCTTGTGCTCTCTCAACCTATGCAACACGAGCTTCAGATGCTTCTCATGCTCTGCCTCTGACTTGGAATATACCGGGATATTATCAATGAATATCACCACAAAGGTGTCCAGATAATCCATGAAAACCTTGTTCATCAGATGCATGAAGAAAGCCGGAGCATTGGCCAAGCCGAAGGACATGACCGTATACTCGTATAGCCCGTACTTGCAGGTGAATGCCATCTTTGGGATATCCTCAGGATGAATCTTCAGCTGGTGATAACCCGAACACAGATCAATCTTCGAGAATATACAAGCACCCTGAAGCTGATCAAAAAGATCCTCTATGCAGGGCAATGGATGCTTGTTCTTGATGGTAACTGCGTTCAAATCCCGATAATCGATGCACATTCTGTTTGCACCATCCTTCTTCTCTACGAGCAACACAGGAAAAGCCCAAGGAGAGAAGCTGCGACGGATATAGCCCTTGGCTAGCAACTCGTCGATGGTCTTCTTAACTTCCTCATGCTCAACGGGTGCCATACGATAGGGCCGTTTAGCAATAGGAGCTGTGCCAGGCAAGAGATCAATAGAAAACTCAATGTCGCGATCAGGCGGCATACCTGGCAATTTATCCGGAAAAATATCCGGGAATTCAGACACCACGCGAATACGATCCGTGGGTCTAGCCTCCATCTGACAAAGAAATCCAGAGGGCTCCGAAGCACTGACTATGACTTCCTGTCCATCCGGTGCTGACAAGTGGATAGTCCTCTGAGCACAATCAATCCTGACACCCCATCTAGCAAGGGTCTCCATTCCCAAGATCACATCGATACCCACCGAGTCAATGACGATAAGCCTGGTGCGGAACTCTACCCCCCTTATGATCACACTAATCCTGGAACAGATAGAGCAGGTATGGATCTTGCCTCCAGGTGTAGTAACTACCATAGGAGTCCTCATGCAGGATATCGGTATACGATGTTTCTCAGCAAATGACTGAGTAATAAATGAATGCGTAGCACCAGTACCGAAAAGAACTGTAGCAGGCTGGGTGTTAACCATGAACGTACCAATAACCGCGTTAGGAGCCTTGGCCGCCGACTCGGCCGTCACGTGGTTCACCCTGCCCTGTGATAGCACACCCGTGGGAGTGCTAGAGCCTGCTGTCCGGCAGGAGGAATAGGCACTCCCTGCCACGGAGTGGGTGGAGCCGGTGGAGCTGAGCGTGCCGGAGGTACTGGAAACCTTTGGCGCTGCCCCGTCTGCTGCTGCTGGGGACGAGGCAGGTACTGCTGCTGTCATGGCTGGTACGTCTGAAGTAGCCTCTGCTGCTGCTGCTGTGGGTGCTGGTACCGAGGCCGAGTGTTGCTGCCAGACGCAGCAGGAGCCATCTTCTTCTTCTTGTCCTCAATCTCCCGGCGCTTGCGCTTGGTGTTGAGGGCGGAGTCAACCAGATGGTTGAAGTTGTCGAAGCGGTGGTTCAGGAGCACGTACTCAATGTGATCGTCCAGCCCCTCCCTGAAGCGCTCTTGCTTATCGCCATCATTGGCGACCTCAGCGGGGGCGTAGCGAGCGAGCTGGAGGAAACGGTCACGGTACTCGGTCACCGTCATAGCTCCCTGAAATGATAAGTACCGGAAAAAGAAGATGGAACTTACTCAGCATTTCCTATTTCACGGAGGTAAACAAGGGTGGGCTTGAGCTCAAAAGGAGTTGCGGAAAGATTTTACTCTAATTTACTTGCTTAAGCGCAAGGAACTCCTTGTGCTTCATCTTCATGACTCAAGCGGGGATGTGGTGGTTCCTGAAGTGTTCCTGAAACTAGACCCAAGTGAGGGCGTCGCCGTCCCGAGCTGGGTAAGACTCCCACCAATCGAGAGCTGAGCCTCGCAGCTGCCCTGTCGCGTATAGAACTCGCTCCCGGTCATCGCACTGAGAAACATCCAATTGACGCTCCACCGAACGAAGCCAGTTGTCTGCCTGGAGTGGATCAGCTGCATGGGAGAACGTCGGCGGGTGACCCCTCAGAAAGTCCGCACGCCTGTCGCGGGGCTGCTGCGGTGGAGGAGGCGGTGGCTGAGTGTGGATCTGCTGCAGAGCCTGAACAGTGTTGTTCAGGGTAGCCATCATCTGCATCTGGAGCTGGAAGAACTGCTCCGGAGTCAGGGGTGGAGGCATCGGCGTCGGCTGGCCGGTACCCTGGTTGTTCTGTCCCTGCTGGCCAGAACCGGAACCAGTGCTCCTGGTGTTCACTATCTGTTTGCAGCAGAATGAAATTTATAAGATACCGATATTGTACAACTTCGGAAGGAAAACTCTGGCAGGATAAGGTAGAGAGAAAAGAGTGTACGGTTTTACCCCCAATGATCTATCTCAGTTTTATTACTTAATTCAAGTTTGCATTAAAGTCAATTTGCATGAGCAAGTTTAACTTCTAAACTATGCAGTCAACCAAAAATCCAAATCAAACATTTTGCACAATCACAAACACTCAATATCCACACTTTAGCCGAGTTTATCACACCACTCGACTAAAAACAAACAGATGCTCTAGCGTATTTTTGCAAAGGCATCCTAGGCTTATGGGGACAGACAGAAAATTAAAGGTCAACGTCTACAAAAAAGATCAAACTATTTCTCGGAAAAGACAAGAGAGAGAGCAAGCAGATCAAAGTTTAGGACTCAAGGAATAGAAGCAGAGACAATTTTAGATTTTTTTTCGGAAGCAAGACAAGAGGAAAGAAATTCTTAAACTCGACCATTTCTAACTAGGCTTCGTCCTACAGTCGACATGGCTCTGATACCAATTCTGTCACACCCGATTTACAAGGACATAAATCGAGCAATCATATATGCGCCACGATCAAGTCACGCATATATACAACAGAATTATCAAGATATCACAAAATATATCACAAAATAAAGGTGTATAAATTATAAATGAATTTTTTATTACAACCGAATCAAGAATCGGTTCAAGGAGTGTGGAAGCGTAAAATGAATACATGAAGAACAGGGCGCCACAGGGACGTCGGCTGGGAGACAAACGCCTAGAAATCATCGAGTCCGCTGATGTAGTCCTCCACGTCGCCTGGTACTGAGCAGCAGTCGAAGATATCCCAAAGAGAACAGAAGAGTAGAGAAGGCAAGTGTGAGTACACAACTTGTATTCAACAAGTATAACACAAACAATGAGGCTCTACGGTTAGCTGACTCAACTGCGTTAGCTTTTAATCTGGGCAAATTTTATTAAAGCTATTTACTACAAGTGGATAAATTACCATAACCCAAGTTACTGAATAATTAATTAAAATTACTCATGGGTCTACTGAAATCCAAGCCAAACCACCAAAGGTAAACCCCACTAATCAGACGGAGGATCTGGGCCGCTCATGACCGTGAGCATGGCTAGTATGCCAGTTTTACACTCTCGAGAGGTTGCACATCTTTACCCACAAGTCGTGAGCTACGCTAGTTACTCATCACACTTCCTTAGGTGAGATGACTAGAAAGCACACTACGAGGCCGTTACAAAGAACATGTTGGTAAGGTGTAACCGTTAAGAATTCTGGATCAGCAACTATGGAGCAAGCCTCGAGGGGGTACAAGCACATAACACAGACCAAGCCTCGTAGCCCGAGGGCCATAGAAGCTTACCACCCCTCTTGCCCCGCAGGTAAGTTACTCCCAAACCAGAATGACCTGATTAGTAAGCCAAGACCGTCCCATTCAACTCTTGTGGTTGCGCGGTTGTCCCAGGTTGTCGCTCTATGAACTGGTCCTTGTGGAGAGTGGCCAACCAAGCACTAAGCACCGTGCTGGCCCCCTAAACCATGTTTCTATAAAAACATATTTTAACGAGACGTGAGCCGCTCAAGCACACAGCACAGAGGGCCACTCTCAGGATCAAGTTGCTTATACCATTAATCAAATTTAATTAAAAAGGACCATAATGTGTGAGAGCACAGCACCTAGCACAACTAACCAAAATGCAACCCAAGGTATTTATAAAGGATAAAAGTGGCTAGTAAATCCTTATAGGCATACAGTTTTAAAATGCAGTATGAAATTGTATTTAAAAGTGATAGGATGTTCATGTTATACTTGCCTTCCTCAAAGTTCTCCTGCTGCAGCTCAAAGGGCTCTGAAGAAGGTCGCTCCTGGTACTCCTCCGGTGGCTCAACATCTACTCACGATCGTAACGTCAAAATATGGTCCAGCACATACACATACATGCAAACCAAAGCAAAAGCTAAGAAATAGTACAACATTACATAAAAACAATGCACAAAAATAGGCTAGAACTATTCTACGCATTACAACTATCACGTGAGCGTGAAAACCACCTAGAACGGAGCTAAGACGCGCAAACTAGGGCTAAAACAAGGTCCAGGGGCTTTTCCGTAAGAAAACAGAAATTTTCAGGGGGTTCTGCGCAAAAACTAGGGACTTAAACATAATTAAAGATTAGATCTAGGGTCTAACATGCCAAAACTCAAGGGCTGGATGGCGGGTCCTATATCTGGAAAGGTCAAGGGTCTAAACGTTAAAAACAGGACTGATCTACAATTATTCTTGAACTAACTTGGACTGCGGGTTAACTCTGGACAAACTCAGGGTCTCTTTAGCAAAACAGCACGGCTGAAGCGGTACCTTCTAATCTGGGCCGCCGGATCTGGATCTAACGATCCGGACCTAAACTGATCTGGATCTAATCTTGGCCGTTGATCTCAAATCGGACGGCTCGGACCCTAACAGATCCGCGAACCGTTACGCTTGGATCTGATCCGTTGGATCCTGATCTCGCGGCTTGGATTGAAGGGGTACGCGATCTAATCTTGACCGTGGGCTCTGGATCGGACGGCTTGAGTCGGTTGGCCGCACGGGGTGGCGACGCTGTAACGTCGGCGACTCCTTTCCGCGGCGGCGCGGCTCGGGGTTCGCCGGACTTCACCATAAACGGCGCTCCGGGGGTCAAATCGAACGGGGCTTGTGTGACATCCAGGTAATAAAGGATATATACACTAAACTCTAGTGTGGAATAGGCATGTTTGTTATGGGTAAAACAAAAGGGCTAAGGGTGTATTTGCAATTTCTATGAAAACATAGGCCTTTAAGGGTATGATGGGTGGTTTGGAAGGTAGCCTTGAAACTTAGGAGAAACATGATATTAAGGTTAAATTTATGTTATCATAAGGAAAAAGATAAGCCCTTAAGTAAGACTAGGGGCCTATGTGTAAATAAATATAAGCTATAGGGTCTTTTATGCAAATAACTGTGGAATAAAAGTAACTTTTATTTTTACCTAAGGGCCTACTTGCAAAAATACTAGTCATCATGACATTTCTCAAATATTTGCAAATATATCAAAAGTTTGATCAAATTCCCTTGGTAAGGACCAGGGTAATTCAAAATTTTACCATATTCACAATTCAACGAGTAATACTACAAACTTTGAGTTTTTGGATTTGAGCCTTAAAGCTAAAGTGTAGAGCTTGAAAAACTCTACAATTTTCATGTTGGGCTTTTTCTCAGAAAACCCCTAGATCAGTGGGAAAAATTAGATTACCGAAGAGTCCCTGTAATTCTTGAATTTGCAAACAGGTCCCTGGATCCCCTCCCCTCTCTTCTTCTTCCCCGAGCACCTGCTCTGCTCTGCTTCTCCCCTGCCTTCTCTGCTCCGCCGCCAGTGCCACTCCCCTGGCCGCCGCTGATCAGACCGCCGCCGTCCACCTCCTGCTAGGCTCACACCCACGCGTCGTCATCTCCCCGTCTTAGCCCTGCTCCCCTCCCTTGCTGCTTCCTCGTGCGCGCGCCACGGCGTCCTGAGCTGCCCGCCGGCCGCCACGTCGTCACCGCCAATTCTGTGCCCGCGCTTATCCTCTCTTCCCTCCTCTTCTGCTCAACCCGATCAGGAGATCCTAGAGATATCAATTGCAGGAATAGTGCTGTTAGGGACCCCGGTGTAAAGGTTTCTATCATTTTATGTGAGCCATGCTGATAGTTTGTAAAATTGATAGAAATTCGTGGGAAATTCCAAAAAATGTCAAACCAATTTTGCTAGAAACTAGATTTCAACCTCTACAACTTTTATTAATAAAGTTTAGTGTGAAACTAAATATTTTTAGATGTATTTTAAACTTAAGGTTAAAGAGTAAGGGATGCATAACTTTCACATGTTTGCTTTGTTTCTTGTAATTTTTAGTATGTAGCTCCCATAGGTCATGAATGAACTTATGTGAAAGTTTCAAACCCAGCAATATTTTGTAATTTAAGTTCTTTTGATTTTGGGCAATTCAAATTTGAAATGCTATGAAATTAATTAAGTATATTCCTTAGGCTTAATTAACTAGATCTTTTTGTCATGATCTTATATGTTAATAATTAGTTTATAATTAAATTTTCAAAACTTTATAATTCTTTTTGTCCAGGGTTTGAACTGAAACTTGAAATTTGTATTCAAATTCTAATATTTCAGTTCCTGTGTCAATAAATTCAATATTATAATCATGACTTAAATATGAATGATAGGTCAAGACTAAACCCCTTCTGTATCATAAGTTCATGGTATTTCATGTGTGATACTGTTTAGTTTGCAACCTTATCGTGAAATAAAATAAAAGAGTGTGCATTCCTTAATTTTTATATCCTTGCATATCATGTAGACTTGACTACTCTCGCCGACGGTGATTACGAGCTGATCGTGGACCAAGCCGTGGAAATTCCTGCAGACCCCGAAGACGCCATCGAAAGTCTAACTGAAGTTCCAAACCAAAGTTCGGAAAACCCCGACACTACTGCCCCCAACCCTACACAAGAAGGCAAGCCCCGGACATAACCCATTATTTTAAATACACTGCAATCTATATCTATTTACGTATTCTATGCATTAAGTTCTTAGGAATTGCTTGAAACCCTAGTTGCATTTCCCTAGGAACCAATGTATTGAATAGTAGCACTTAAGTCCGACTAGCTGCTATGCTAATAGGACCGGTAGAAGTCGGGTGATTTCTGTCAGACCCGGGGCCACCGGGCTGGGCACATTACGTAGTCTAAGAGATTAAGCCCATCTTATCTCTTATTCATTTTGTTTATCTCTTGTTTATCCCATTTAAATAGGAGATAGAGCTAACCAACACGGAGGGGATCTACTGGAGATATGATCTGGTATGATCCCTCGGCGGAGGTTGGTTGGCATCTTTGTAACTCTGGCCTCTCGGATATATAAGGGAGGTCAGGGACCCCTCTCAAAACAGAAGATCATTAGGTCATTCTACACCAAAGGCAATACAAACCATACAGGACGTAGGGTGTTACGCTCTGTGCGGCCCGAACCTGTCTAAGTCTTGTGTTCCTTGCACCTTCGAGCTCCTAATCTCGGCGACTCCTCACCCAAAACTTACCATCTTGGGCATATCCCTCGGTGGGCAGCCGGTTAAACACCGACAGCTGGTGCGCCAGGTAGGTGAGCGCGTCGAAGATCCACTGGCGAGCTCGATGGCATCTTTCAGTTTCATCAGGTCAGTTCCCTCCCAGGGTACGACGTTCGTTTTCGGCACGTGGGTTTGCATCGCAGATGGTGCAGCCAACTTTCGGCGATTCCTCGTCGACATGACGCCGAAAACCGTCGCTACGGATCCTCGCAGCGGCCTCGACAAGTTCGTCGACGAGCTCGACAACTTGTCGCTCCATGCTTCCACGGCACAGGTCGAGATGGAACCTGTTCCAGGCTCGACTTCTTCTGGTGTCGTGACAACTTCCCCTGGTTTGGACTTGTTCCAATCTAGGGATCTGCATGGTCGGCCTCAACTCGATCCATGCAAATTGGCCACTGATTTTCAGGAGGCCAACGCATCCGGATCCCTCTCCATGTTAGAGAAGGATCTGGACCTGCTGCTCCGGGGCGGAAATCCTGAAGCCACCGCGTGTCGGGGGGCTTCGGGTTGTTCTGGTCCCGGTGATTTGGTGATCACCTCCTTGCTGAAGGGGCACATTGTGCATTGGAGGGGCATGATGCTCTCCAATCTACTCGAGGCAGAGAGTCGGCTTGTGGCTCACCTCGAGCCATTGCCCTTCCAAGAGGGCAGGCCATTGGCCACCACGGCGGAGGGGTCGACTGAGCTAGTCGATGAAAGCTCTTATGAGCTTTCCTCCCGCCAGGTGCTAATGGCCGAAGAAGGCAATGACGGTGGGGATTTCCCCATCGACAACTTTGAAGCGATCTCTGAAGATGCGATCACGGCCAACGCCGGTAACAAGAACGATGCAGATCGTGAGGCGCGGAGGGCCAGGAACAGGGCCCGCACAATCCGGCGGAGGAGAGCTAACGAGCGAAGGCGATCTATGCATCGCGAGCTCGACCCTGAGTTTGCCGCCGCAAGCGAGCGGGGCTTCAGGACTCCGGTGGCCAACATCGCCAGAGTCACGGCCATCCTCGAGCGCAGCCACTACCCGGAGGTACGTCAAGCACTCCTCTATGCACAGAGGGCTTGGATCCAGCTAGATCAACACAATCCGGCGTCCATCATCCGGGAAGAGCGCGTGGACGAGAGTCGAAGCCAGGCTCGCAGTCGAACGGCTGGTGGTCGTCCTGAACATCAGATCAGCAACGACAACGCACGTGGGAGCCAGGCCCCTGGCGGGAGGCAACAGCCACCGCAAGGGGGTCACCCGCGACATGTCCATCTTCGACCTCCTTCGGGGACCTACGCCAGCACATCAATGAGGGTCGCGATGCGCGGACCGTGATCTCCTCCAGGCGCAAGACCCGCGAAGAAGTCGAAACTGAAGGTACTGACTGCAGCGATCGGTTTCATGCTTTTTCTTCTTGTTTCAGCAGCTACAAGTACCCAGAGGGCTTCAAGCCGATCAGCATCACCAAATACGATGGCAAGCAAGCTCCTCAGCAGTGGCTTCGTTGCTACTCCACGGCCATTGAGGTCGCAGGGGGTTCAAACGTCACCAAAGTCGTCTACTTCCCCATGGCTTTGGACCCTGCACCGCTCACCTTGCTGGAGAGCCTTGGCAGCAACTCCATCGACTCCTGGGAACGACTTAAGAAAGTTTTCATCGACAACTTCCAGGGAGCGATTGCCCGTGCAGGTACTCGACACGATCTTGCCCAATGCAAGCAAGAACGTAACGAGCTCCTGCGGTCCTACACGCGTCGCTTCTTCGATGTTCGTGCCACTATCGCGAACATCTCGGAGGAGGACATCATCGACTGCTTCTACAACGGCATTACCGACCCGGGCATATACAGGGACTTCAGGCGGAACAGGCCGAAAACTGTTGCGGGCCTTTGTGATATGATGCACGATTGGTCCGAGTAGGAGGAGAAGATGCGGGAGCGGTTCCCGCGGCGTCAAGACAGCACTCTGCGGCGTCCAAACGACAACCGCAACGACAAGGGCCAGCGGGACTTTTCGGGGCCACCCCGGAAGCGAAAGCCAGATGATGTCATCGCGGCTATCGATCGTCCTTCGCGGGGCAAGAAGTCGATGACGTAGGAGGAGTTCGAGAAGCTCCTGCAGAAGAAGTGCCCATGGCATCCGGGCGCCAACCACGCCGCCATCGACTGCTATCACCTTCGGAGGACTTTCAGCAACTCCGGTGGCGGAAAGAAGAACAAGAACCCTGCTGACAAAGAACCCGAGGACGATGATCAGGAGGATCATGGGCGCAACCCGAAGTTTCAGGACGCGTCAAAGGTGGTCAACGTCATCTTCGGGGGAGACGAGGATTTTTGTTCCAGGCGGGATCAGAAGCTGCTCCTCCAGGAGATTTTGTCCATCGAGCCGGCGGTACCACGACCACTCCGTTGGTCGGAGGTCCCCATCTCATTCTCTCGTGATGACCAGTGGACGAGCTTTTCCGAGCCCGGTAAGTTCCCCTTGGTCCTGAATCCTGTGGTGGCGGAGGTCAAGCTTACCAAGGTCCTGATCGATGGCGGGAGCGGGCTCAATCTCATCTTCGTCAGCACTTTGAAGAAGATGGGCCTGGATTTCAAGGATATGCTGGTTCCCAGCAAATCCCCCTTTTACGGCATCATTCCAGGTAATGCGGCGCACCCGCTTGGTACGGTGGTCCTCCCAGTCACCTTCGGCACGCGGGAGAATTATCGTACTGAAGTTATCAAGTTCGAAGTGGCTACTTTTGACTCTTCTTACCATGCAATACTGGGTCGTCCGGCACTTGCCAAGTTCATGGCAGTGCCGCATTATGTCTATCTGCTTCTTAAGATGCCAGGACTCGGTGGGGTGCTCACTCTCCGCGGCGACTTGAAGAAGTCGTACGATTGCAATCAGGAGGCGATCCAATACGCTTCGACTACTCGCGTGCCAGATGCTTCGGGCGAAGTACTCGCGGCCGCGCAGCAGTTCTCCCAGACTGGGCTGGAGATTCCTTCCAAGAAGGCCAACACGTCGAGCATCCAGTCGACGGACGATGTGGCCCTCAAGATGATCCAGCTCCAGGAGGGAGATTCATCCAAGACCGCCGTCATCGGTGCGGGTTTGGGTGACAAATAGGAACTCGCGCTCGTCAGCTTTCTTCGGGCTAACTGAGACATATTTGCATGGAAACCTGCAGATATGCCAGGGGTGCCCAGGGAGTTGATCGAGCATGCTTTGAATGTACACCCGAAGGCTACGCCTAAGAAGCAACGCCTGCGGAGGTTTGCCCACGACAAGCGTGAGGCCATTAAACGGGAGATCGCTAAACTTCTCGCGGCTGGATTCATTAAAGAAGTAATCCATCCAGAGTGGGTAGCGAATCCCATCCTTGTAAAGAAAAAGAACAATGAATGGAGAATGTGTGTCGACTACACCGATCTCAACAAGCATTGCCCAAAAGATCATTTTGGGCTACCGCGCATTAACCAAGTTGTCGATTCAACGGCTGGTTGTGTCCTTCTTTGTTTTCTTGATTGTTACTCAGGATATCATCAGATCACGCTCAAGGAGGAGGACCAAATCAAGACTGCATTCATCACCCCATACGGGACTTACGCCTACAAAACAATGTCCTTCGGGTTGAAAAACGCAGGAGCAAAATACCAGCGTGCGATCCAGATGTGTTTCATGGATCAGCTGCACCGGAATGTTGAGGCCTATGTAGATGACGTGGTCATCAAGACCAGGGATTCCGATAGCTTGATCGCAGATTTGGAGGAAACATTCAGCAGTCTGCGCAGATTTTGTTGGAAACTCAATCCCACCAAGTGCGTCTTCGGAGTACCTTCAGGGAAATTGCTTAGGTTCATCGTCAGCAATTGGGGCATTGAAGCCAACCCTGTAAAGATAACGGCCATCACTGATATGGAGGCTCCGGCCACACTCAAGGATGTGCAAAAGTTAACAGGCTGTATGGCGGCTCTGAACAGGTTCATCTCCCGGCTCGGGGAGAGAGGACTACCTTTTTTCAAGCTCCTGAAACACCAAGATAAGTTCCAATGGTCGGAGGAGGCTGAGCGGGCCTTGCAGGATCTGAAACACCATCTGTAGTCACCTCCAATCCTTACAGCACCGTTGCCAGGGGAGGATCTACTACTTTACATCGCGGCAACGACTCATGTTGTCAGCAGTGCTATTGTAGTCGAGCGAGGCGAAGCAGGCCATGCGTTTGGAGTGCAGAGGCCTGTCTACTTCGTCAGCGAAGTCCTCTCCGAATCCAAGGTACGGTATCCTGCTGTTCAAAAGCTCTTGTATGCAATCTTAATCACGTCAAGAAAGCTACGCCATTACTTTGACGAGTACAAGATCACTGCGATTACGGACTTCCCGCTGGCAGATATTCTTCATAATCAAGATGCCACGGGTCGCATATCCAAATGGGCAGTGGAACTGGGGGCTTTGTCCATTGACTTCAAGCCACGCACTGCAATCAAGTCACAGGCTCTAGTCGACTTCATGGCTGAATGGAGGGAGAATCAAGTCCCAACCCCAATGGACAAGCTAGAGCACTGGACCATGTATTTCGATGGGTCTCTCAACCTCGACGGCGGCGGTGCTGGGGTTCTGCTTATTTCTCCACGAGGTGAGCAGCTGAAATACGTCCTTCAGATCCTGTGGGCGGTATCCAACAATGAAGCCGAGTATGAAGCTTTGCTTCACGGGCTTCGGTTGGCGATATCACTAGGAATCAAGCGACTACTTGTATATGGCGACTCTCTTCTTGTCGTCCAACAGGTCAACAAGGAATGGGACTGCACCAAGGAGACAATGGAGGCTTATGTACAGGAAGTGCGCAAATTGGAAGGCAAATTCTCCGGCCTGGAGGTTCACCATGTATTGCGGGAGCACAATGTTGGCGCGGACGCCCTGTCCAAACTGGGGTCCACGCGTGCCCAGGTCCCGCCGGGAGTCTTCGTTCAGGAGCTCAAACAGCCATCCATCAAGTCTTCTCCGCAGGTAGCCATCGACGCGGGTCCCCAACTACCCGATCGAGAGGTTTTGGTGCTGGAGGAGGACTGGCGAGGGGCTTTTATCGACTTCATTCGAGATCAACGATTACCAGCAGGAATCGACGCCAGGAGCGTCGAAGCAGCTTGCATCTTACGAAGAAGCAAGGGTTTCATCCTGGTCGACGGCAAGCTCTATCGGCGAGGCACTCGGTCAGGGGTTCTCATGAAGTGCGTCACAAAGGACGATGGCTACGACATACTGCGGGAGATCCACGATGGCGTCTGCGGCAATCATGCGGCTTCGAGAACGCTGGTGGGCAAAGCGTACAGAGCCAGTTTCTGGTGGCCCACCGCAGTGACCGACGCGGAGGATCTCGTGCGCAGGTGCCAAAATTGTCAATTCTTCGGCAAACAGACGCATGTTCCAGCTCACAGCCTCATCACCATACCGCCATCCTGGCCTTTTGCCTGTTGGAGTCTTGACATGATCGGGCCCTTCACGATGGCGCCAGGCAGTTTTACCCATGTTCTGGTGGCTATCGACAAGTTTACTAAGTGGATCGAGTTCAAGCCGATCGCCAAGCTCACGCCTGATCGGGTCGTCGACTTCATCTCAGATATTCTGCATCGTTTCGGCTTCCCTAACTCCATCATCACAGACCTGGGCTCCAACTTCACGATGAACCAGTTCTGGGAGTTCTGCGAGAATGCCTGCATCGAAGTTAAATATGTCTCGGTTGCACACCTAAGGGCCAACGGACAAATCGAAAGGGCGAACGGCCTGATCATCGATGGCCTCAAGAAGAGACTTTATGACGAAAACAGCAAGAAGGGAGGCAAATGGGTACATGAGCTGCCACATGTCGTCTGGGGGCTTCGGACTCAGACGTCCAAAGCCACAGGGCAAACACCTTTCTTCCTCGTAAACGGATCTGAAGCTATTCTACCAGCCGATATTATGTGGAAGTCTCCAAGGGTCGAAATGTACAATGAAGGCGAGGCGGACGAGACGCGGCAGTTAGAGCTCGATTCTGTGGAAGAAGCTCGCTGCACTGCCCTTGTTCAGTCAGCTCGATACCTGCAGGGGATCCGGCGATACCATGACCGCAACGTCAGGGAGCGGTCATTCAGTGTTGGTGATCTGGTCTTGCGTCGTTTTCAAGACGAATCTGGCCTACACAAGCTCAATTCAAGGTGGGAGGGCCCGTTTGTCGTCAAGCAGGTCACAAGGCCAGGGTCTTACCGACTACAATCCCCTGAGGGTCGCGAGGTCCCCAATTCCTGGAACGTTCAGAACCTGCGCAAGTTCTACCCTTAAGTCAGGGCCCGGTGATCGCTAAATCCCCGGGGGCTCAGAAGATCTCCTTTCCCCGATTCTCAGGCGCACGACAGCCACGGCCACGTACAAACACTTGTGTAAATTGGCCACTCGTCATGAATGATAAGAAAGTTATGGCTACATTCATAACTTATCGACTTCATTTTTCGTCGGAACCCTCCGCCCCGGCTAACTCCTCCACATATCGAGTTCCGCCGCGACCTTGGATGGTCGCACGCGACCGCAGTCGCATTTTTTCCAACACAGTCGATCCACTCGACCGGCTTAGAGCCAGTACGTTGGAAAGGCTCGCATAAAGAGCTATCTCGACTACATTCTGAGTAGCCGCACTCAGAACAGTCTTGTTTCTGCCAAAAGAACGGCAGACCCGTGGCAACGCCCGCACCTGCTCCTAACAAGCTCGATCCGTCCGTTCAGGTCTTACTTAGCTTACGGAGCACGCTCACAGCGGGAGCGACTTTCGACTACACTCAGAGTCGCTGCACTTGAGGTAGTCCAGTTTTTCTGCCCTATGCACGGCAACCCCGCGACGATGCTCGCATTCTTTCCTAACAAATCTAGACCCGCTCGATCGAGTTGTGGCTAGTCTGTTAGATGCGTATTAGCTCCCCTTCGGGTCGTTGCACCCAGGGTAGTGTCTACTACTTACGCCTTGTGAGCCTGGATGCCAATTCAGCACAGGCACATACACAAGTAGAGACATCAAAATAATCATATATACAAGGAAGTGAACGCCTGTTTCCAGTACACTAATCCTGCATTACACTTTGAACTATCTGTTCTGATACAGGTTGGGCCTCTAGGAGGTACCCCTCGAATTGCTCCTCGGTGCAGTCCGCCGCCATGCCTTGAGCAAATATCTCCAGCTTCGCACTCGGCAGGAAGGACTTCACGATTGCGAGGGCATTGTTCACGCATGTGACAGGCGCCTCGGAAAGGAACTTCATCACTTTCTTCGGAGCCTCATGAAGACGCTCTAGCAGGGGCCGGGGGTTCGCGTCGCCTTCTTCTGGTGGATCCACCACGTCCACCAGCTCCCGGGCAGCCCTCCTGATGCTCTCGAGTTCTTCGCCCAGCATCTTGATCTGCTGAAGGCTGTCGATGAACTGTTGCTCAGTGTCGCCGATCACCTTCTGCAGCCTCTCGACATCATCTGTACGGCGATAGAGCAAGTTCTTCACGTTAGTAAGTAGCTCCTCTTTACTGATTAAATTTCTCCTAAGCTCTGTGGTGGAAAGCTTTTCAGAAACCAGGGTGAGTCGTACAGAGCAAAATACCCGAGGGAAGTAACGGCTTACCTTGGTGCGCTTTCTTTTGCTCCCTGAGCTGCTCCCTATGCGCCTCGAGCTCTTTCTTCTGTGCCTCGAGTTGCTGCTAGAGCTCGGCGTTGACCTTCGTAAGATGTACATTCTCCATCTCCTCGTTGTCAAGGCGCCTCCTCAAGGCATCGAGTTCCTTGCGGTCATGGGCAAGGGTCTTCAATTCCTCTGCCTGCTTCCGGGAGCGGGCGATCACACTCTGCGTACAAAGGAAGAAGCCAGATTAAGCAACTCGACTTAGCCACTGTCAGAAAATGCTCTCAGATCTTACCATGGTAAAGTCATGCGCCTTCTGAAGGAGACCGACATTGTCATCCGTCAGTAGCAGGTCGTCCGTCCGGTCGGTGGCGACGGTTTCCTGACTACCCGATCCGGCTAGCAGCAGCTCGTCGGGTCCCCCGGAGGTTCCCACGGCTTCTTCAGTAGTCAGCTGCTTGGCACCTGCAGTTACAAGTGTTCTCAGCATACAGCATACGGATCCTAGTAGCCAGCCGGGGCGGTCAGACACTCACCTGCGCCATCCGCTGGAGCGGCGCCAGGGGCCTCGACCTGTTTCTCGCCACCGGCCCCGGCCTCGACTTGTTGGGGCTCAGGAGGCGGCAGGTCGGGCTGCGCGACGTCGGCCCCGGGGGCTGCCTCCGCGGGCGTCGACCCTCCGGGGGCTGATGCCTCGGGGGCTGGCGCAGCGGCGACTGGCCCAGCACTCGACGATTCCTCCCGAGTCAAAGACTCGGGGGCTGGGGCAGTCGAAGTTGGCGTTAGCTGGAGGTCCGCGGCACTTGCAACACTAAAGAAGTCGAAGTTAATCAACACATCAGCCTACAGATCAAGACATTTGCGGTGCATCAAGAGGACGACTTACAGTATCGATTTTTTCCTAATGGCCCTCTTCATCCGCACGGCCTGACGCGGCGTCTCCGTGGCCGGCGGCGGGGTTTCACCGGCTTGTGGCACGATCCCCGCCACGGCGATGGTGATGGCGGCGGCGGTCGCAGGGCTTGCCCTTTCTCCTTCGGGCTCGGCCCGGGCGGAGGACGCGGAAGGACTACAGGTGGATGTCATAAGCTCAGCATCAAGGCAACACATTACAACGAGCAAGCGAGCTCTTACTAGGCTGGCTCGAGTTCCGGCGCCTTGCGCTTGCGCGCCAGTCGATGACCCTACGGCACTGACGGTAAAGCGCTGGTCAACTCCACGCTCTGTTCGGAGGAGATGTCCCGGCACGTTTCCCCTTCGGTTCCTTCTCCCGCCTGCAAGCTCACGCCTTCGGTGGACTCGCTGCTGCCTTGAGCTGCAGCAAGGCGAGCCCTCTTGGCTTTAGCGGCCGCAGAGGGGAGGAGGTGGTCGGGTCGGGGGACGTCAGGTCACGGCGGGTAGCTGCGGTACACCTCCGTGTGTCCTTGCAGAGAGTTCTTCAGTTAACGAAGCAGAAGCAGTCATTGTCAGCAAAAAGAAGTCGAATACTTACCGGTTTGGGCGGATTCCGTGCGCCGAACAAGGTGGGCACATATGGCACGGCGTCCACATCCAGCAGTACCCGCTGAACTCGCTGCAGCGCGACTTCATCTGGCAAATCCTCTGCGCACATGCGAGATGGATCAGCGGGGCCTATGTACTCGAATCCCAGGCGATGTCGCTGCTGGAGGGGTTGGACGCGACGTTTGTAAAAGGCGAACATGACGGAGGCGCCCGTCACTCCTTCCTTTTTCTGCGCCTCAATGACATCCAGCAGCTCTCTGACTTGGTCCATCTCCCTGCCGGAGGGTTTAAGGTTCCATTCCCCCCTGATCACAGGTGGCCTGTTCGACTTCGTTGGCAGATGGGGGGCATGGTTTTCGACGTAAAACCAATGGTTTTTCCACCCAGGGAGGTTGGAGAGGAATTTGTATGTAAGGTATTTGTCGCCGGTCTGCTGACGCAGTTGGATGCCGGCGCCCCCTACAATGGAAAGGTTCTTGGTGGTGGGCTGCGGCTTGACACGGAAAAGGAAGCGGAAAAGGTCCCAGTGGGGTTCGATTCCAAGGAAGGCCTCGCAGTAAAAGATGAAAATTGAACTGTGGCAAATAGAATTCGGGTTGAGGTGATGGAGCTCAAGCCCGTAATAATAAAGAAGGCCACGAAAGAAGGAACAAGTGGGGATGGCCAATCCCCGTTCGGCAAAATGGAGAAATGTGACGATTTCGTCAACATTTTCCATGGGAAAAGGTTCACGGTAAGAAGGGCGCCAATTGACAAGGGTCCTTTCCTGCAGCAACCCCTCGGAAACAAGGTTCTTAAGGTGGTTGAGGGAGCACTTACTGTGTGTCCACTCCGCGGTTGATGGCTCCACCTCTTTCTTTTTTCCCTCGATCTCCGACTTCTTAGACGCCATCTCCGATGCGCTAGCCATGAGATGCTCGGGGGCTGCGGGGGGAGGGGCGGGGAGGTCGGAGCGGGAGGATCTCCTTGGGGGGATGGCGGCGGCGCTTGGCTCGGATTGGGGATTTTGGTGGCTTTTGGCGGGATAAGGATTGAAAGCGTGGTTTTTTTCCACTGTTATCGCTGGGTTAAATAACCAGCGGGGTGGGGAAAAGTTACTGTTCCGAAGTTCAGGAGTCACTTCCGGGAATATTCCGAATTTGAGGGGTCGTTTGGTGGATTATTTAGATTGAATGTTCGATTAATCATTTTTTCTGGGTTAGTTAGCCCGAAAAAAGGGGTTTTCCGAATTCTTAACCTAATATCCATCATCTGTACCATCTTTTTGATAGTCTCGTAAGTTGTCATTTTTTGCCTGCATGCCACGGGTGTTAGATCCTTATCTCCAAATTTTGTGGGATTTGGATTCAAGGCTCGGGGGCTGCGGGATACGTGGCATCGACTACTTATTTTTCAAATTTTTTGAAGGATACGCAGGATTATAGACAAATGGGACCCTCAGCCTGATTCTCCGATTCAACCTAAGGCTCGGGGGCTACTCCATATGGAGTGCGATTTTAAAATCACACCATAGCAGAAATAAAATTCGGGGCATGAGCACCTCATAGCTTCGATGCAGCCAAGGAAGTACTCGAAGGAGGATTTCAAGACGAAGCTTCAAAAGAAGTCGAAGACTACTTCGAAAGTACTCGATAAGCCTGCAGTACTCAGCTACGAAGAGCTCGGGGGCTTGTCAGACCCGGGGCCACCGGGCTGGGCACATTACGTAGTCTAAGAGATTAAGCCCGTCTTATCTCTTATTCATTTTGTTTATCTCTTGTTTATCCCGTTTAAATAGGAGATAGAGCTAACCAACACGGAGGGGATCTATTGGAGATATGATCTGGTATGATCCCTCGGCGGAGGTTGGTTGGCATCTTTGTAACTCTAGCCTCTCGGATATATAAGGGAGGTCAGGGACCCCTCTCAAAACAGAAGATCATTAGGTCATTCTACACCAAAGGCAATACAAACCATACAGGACGTAGGGTGTTACGCTCCGTGCGGCCCAAACCTGTCTAAGTCTTGTGTTCCTTGCACCTTCGAGTTCCTGATCTCGGCAACTCCTCACCCAAAACTTACAATCTTGGGCATATCCCTCGGTGGGCAGCCGGTTAAACACCGACAATTTCCTGTCACTCGCGCGATATAGGAGTGGTAATGTTTACATTACTGTTATCACTATAAGGATGACGGACGGGAGTTTTGTAAGGTATCATGGTTGAGATGATACCCCGTCTGTGTTGATGAATTTGATAAGGTCGCAGTGTGTGGTGATCGGGGTTAAGCGTTTGAAAGTACTAACCACATGCCGTGAGTTTTGGGTAAGCGGCAAGCCTAGTAGCCAATCGGCCCGAGGAGTGGACATACCTCCCACCACTCGTATTTTGGTTCTTCCTGTTACTTGATTCGACGTGTGGGAATACGTGTTGCAAGGGCAACCAGGAATACAGGTTTTGTAGTCGCGCTACAGACGTATGTCCTGCACTTTGGAAGTGCGTATGGTCCTGTAGTCGCTTGTGGTGGCTCTGATCCACGAGTCGGAATGAAAGGCAAACGGTTGCTTCGGAACGACCCTTTGGTGTTCCAAGCGTGTGAGTTAGGTTTATCCTTGCAAGGTTAAAAATTCGATTCAGAATCGTCCGCTTCTCACGAAGATTGAGACTGCTTGATCCCTTTGTAACATAGAGTAACAAGAGCAACTTTATGGTTATCAAAGATGATGTTTGGCTAAAGGATATACCATGCTTGCTTAGTTATAGGTGCTTACCTAGACTGGATAATCAACTAGAATCTGAAGGCTAAAAATTAAAATTAAGGATTTACTCTTAGTGCTTTTAGCTAAAAACTAAATCCAGGACTAGAGCAAACCTTCATAATGTCTAGTTACATGGCTAGGTATACCATAACCGGGTAAGTCTTGCTGAGTATTAGAATACTCAGTCTTGCCTTATAACTTTTGTTCAGGTAATCCTCCGGACGACTCAGCTCTGCCTGTACCGTGGCCCTGTCCTCTGCCCGATGGTTGGTCCGTGGAGTGGGACCCGTCCCCGGCCAACGCAGACTCTTCCAAGTGATGTCATGCAAGGGCGAGCATGACATCTACACTGACGACGTGTACCATACCGTACTTTAAAATCCACTGCTTGACCTAAAACTTATGTCTGCTCTGTAATAATTTCCCCGATTGGGAAAGTTATGTTACCTTTAAACACTCATGTAATATATCTACCTGTGATGTAAAATGTGATGGCATTTGTATCTCTGGACTCGCCTTCGTGCGGGGTACCTTGTTTGATCCTGCATTCGGTGGTTTATCGGGATGTTACCCGACAGGCCAAGAGATTATACCGTTTGAAGTACGTCGGAGCCCGCAGAAGTGGACTCACTTACTTGAGCCGGTGTAATTTGAGTTGGTTATGCCACAGCTTGGGTCTGTCGTGATCTGCGTGACACGCATGATCCACCTGGGGCACTTTCTGGCCCTGGCGGGACTCGGGGTTGCCCGCGCGGCGGCGGAGGCGGGTCTGCGCGGCGGCGCTCGCTGGTGTGCGGTGTTCCGGCTGCAGGAACAGCCTACGGTGTACAACATCTAGCGCAAAAGGGATAGGAGAGGGCGCTGGTGCTCACCGAGGGCTCGGATTGGCTGGAGAAGCAGCGCAGGGGGGTCGACGTCGATGGCGGGCGGTGGAGATGAGGCGGCGCTCGTGGAGAGGACTGCTGCAGGGGTTCTCCGGGCTCCTGGGCTCCACTGGTCTACCCGTGGTGTTCCTGCGGAGGTGATACTGGGGTCAAGAAGGTCGGGGAACCAACGACGGTGAGGAATCGAGGTGGCGGAGCAACTCACCGGCAGCGGTCCTCGGTGCAATTCCGGCGCTACACGGGTCGGGGTCGCGGGTGGCGAGCTTGGGGAGCTTCCTGGCGGTGAGGCGGGGCTTTTGCGGGGTTTGGCCGTGGCTGGGGTGCAGAGGTGCGATGAGACCACGACGGAGCAAGGCGGGGATGGTGCTAGGGTTTGCGGCGTCGGCCACGGGATAGGGGATAAGAGCGCAGGGGGGTTGGGGGATCCTATTTGTGGGGCGGTGGGGCATCCTCAGCGTGCGGGCCCGGCGCCAAGGCTCGCCGGAGATCTTGGGCGGCCGTTGCGCGTTGGGGAAGAAGGAGAAGAGGGGGAAAGGGTGCTGACGAGCGGGGCCAAGCGGTCAGAGGGCGAGAGAGAGAGAGAGCGCACGTGTGCTACGCTGGCGGGTGAGGAGAGGGGCGCCGACAGGCGGACCCCATGCGCCAAGGAGAGGGCGCTCGCAGCGCTGCTGGGCCGGGACAGGCTGGGCCGGGGAAGGAATGTGGGCCGGTGGGGGAGAAAAGAAGTGGCGGGCCGCGCGAGGGAGATCGGGCTGCGGGAAGGATTGGGCCGCTGGGCTGGCCTGCTTTCCTATTTCCTTTCCTTTTCTTTTTCAAACCAACTCAAATCTATTTGAATTCAACTCAAATTTGAATTCAACTCCTATGCACTCAACCAAATAAAACTTATGCACCAGCATGAATGCACAAACATGTTGAGCTAAAATGAAATTTTAATTCTTTGTGAAATAAATTATAATTATATGCAAGCTAAACAAATAAAAACCTTAGAAACTTTATTAAAGCTAATTAAATTTAGTATAAAGTAGGAAATTTACATTAGGGTGTTACAGCCCGGGCCGGCCCTACCAAGATTGAGGCGCAAAAAGGTAGGCTGAGCTAGGTAGCTTGGAGGACTCGTGCCCTTCCAATGCCCTGGCCCGCCCTACCAAGATTGAGACGCAAAAGGGTGGGCTGAGCTAGGTAACTTGGAGGACTCGTGCCCTTCCAATGTCCAGACCCGCCCAACCAAGATGGAGGCGCCATCAGGCCGTGATGGTCGTTTGATAAAAGTATGGCGTTGTTGATGAGGTCCGAGTAGTTGGGGGGCGGGGCGGGGGGGGGGGGGGACGGGAGCCCTTCGATTGATGTTGGCTAGTCCTTCTCCAACTTGTAGTAGACGATCCAAATCCTCCTCCGACTTGTAGTAGGTGATCCAAATCCTCCTCCGACTTGTCGTAGACGATCCAAATCCTCCTCCGACTTGTTGTAGACGATCCAAATCCTCCTCCGACTTGTAGTAGTGGAGCTCCGACCGAGGGGGATTCGGTTCGAGGGGTTCCAAGTCATCGATTGAGTTGTTGATTGCACGATTGATTTCCATGCGGGTGATACGGTTGCTTCGTGCTTCTTCTAGTCGAAAAAATTTGATTTCTGGGGAAACCATTGGCAAAGTTGTGCGGGAGCAAGGCTCCTTCAGTAAACTACGCGTAATACTAGTCGGGAACTAGTAAACGGAGTGTAACTAGAAGTTTGGGAGCAAGGCCCCTTCAGTAACATAGAAAACTAGTCAGCTAGGAACTAGTAATCTGGGGATTACTGGTAGTTTGGGAGCAAGGCCCCTTCAGTAACATAGAAAACTAGTCGGGGACTAGTAATCTGGGGGTTACTGGTAGTTTTTGATAAACAATAGCGTAGGTGCTTTGTTTGACTAATTATCAGGTTCCACTAGTCATTGCCAAATGAGGCAAACACTTTTGGCAGTCGCATGGTTTGGCTGTGATAGGGTTCCCTGAATTTAGTTAGGGAATCGTGATTAACCCGAATAATGAATATAAATATTGATCCTGGCTAAGTGCTAAAAAGGGGTGCTTTTAGGTGTATGCAACCTCTTGTTTCAAGATAAGTCCCAAAACAATGGTTTAAACAGACGAAGCACCAAATAGATCCTCAGAAAACCTCCTTGAACCGGGTACTTAATTTATGAGTAAATCATTAGTCGGGTAGTCTCGTCGCCTGTCTTCATAGGCTTGGTGGAGCTCCAATGCCCTCCGAAGGGCTTGACATTCAAAAGCAGAATGCTCGCTCTTTGGGTGGTACGGGCATTGCCCGTGGAGCACTTCCTCGAGACGTTTCTTTGATCCGGCAATCTTCTTTCTGTGAGTGGATTGTTCCCCGGCTTCTGGCTTGCACTTCCGAGTCATCTCCAGGTAGTTGAGAGGGAGCTAATAGCGGGTGGGGCTGTGAGCTTCCACTTCTTTGCACTCCTGCTGTCTGGCAGTGATGAAATTGCGGGCGTCCCAGCCAGCATTGATGATGGCTCGAAGGTCACCCGTGGAGAAGTTGTAGAGGTTACGGCTTCCCTACTGGTTTGTCTTGACAGCGCAGTGCCTGCGTTGGGCGCGCTTCGCATTGATGAGCCTGCGGCGTTCCTTCTTGATCTTATCTGCGTCTTCCACCTTGATGTTGGATGAGGATTCACTATCCATTGTTTCGTCCACATCGTCCTCGAGTGGATCAAGGAGGTACTCGTCGTAGTCGTCTAGCTGGACCCGCTCTAGGCCTTCACAATCCTCGTCGGCGTGAATCATGAGTACATCTCGATTGAAGTGTTTAGCACACCGCACCACTTGGCCCTCATCTTCATCATCGGAAAGGAGGAGGGGTCTGCCTTCTTGAAAGGGGAGTTCCCCGGGTGTGGCAATGAATCGTGGTAGACTTGATTTGAGAGACTTGGAGGGTTTCATGCCCTTCCGATGTCTAAACCCGCCCAATCAATCTGATCCCCTTACCAGACCACGGCTCACATGAATAGATGGATCTGAGTAGTTGTCAGAAACCATAGCCTCCCGACAAGCGGTGGCTTTTCCTTCTCCGAGTAGTGGTAGATGAGCAAAATCCTCTTCCAAAGTGGAGAGGGTCATGGGTTGAACCGTCTCAACACGATCTTGATCCGTGAGTGATTTGTCGATGGAGCCAACTAGTCGGAGTTGATTCCGACTAGTTGTTGACCGAGCGGAGCTAGTCACCGAGTAGTTTGCGGCTCAGTCCCAACTAGTTTCTAGTCGAGACAAGTTGTCGAAGTTGTCGTTGGCGCTGCCGATTTGTCGAGGCAGTCATGACTGCGGCGCGAGTCGAGTAGTCGAGGTTTTCACGGTAGCGCGTCGATGTTGAGCGGAGTGAAGTTGAGCGGCGTAGTCGAAACCTTCCGGCTTCCTGGGGTCGGTACGCTGAAGGGTGGATTGTGCTACAAGGCGGGAGTCGAATTCGAGTACCTCAGAGGGATCTAGACCCTTCCAGTATAGGAAACAGCTTTGCGGCGTGGATGTTGTAGTTAAACCCGGATGATTACCCGAAAATGACTCGGAGTAATCATCGGGTTGCGAGTGGATCATGATAACTAGGGCCTCCCGACAAGCGGTGGCTCCCCCGACCTCGAGTCCTCCTCGGCCCGGAATTGTAATTGACGGGTACTCTTTGTTTGAGTCAGAGTCGTAATCGAGAACGGGGAGCCCCCGACGCGTGGTGGCTCCCTCAACTTGAATCCTGAAGAGGCGATCCAAGTCCTCCTCCGAGTCGGAGAGGGACTTGGATCGCGAAGCTTCCTCAGATCGGTTTGAATCCGATCCAAGTAGTCCTAGTGCAGCACGAGTTGGAGTCGAGTTGAAAACGGACATCCTTTCGATCTACCTAGGTAGATCGGGGAGCAGCATCTCGTTGAGATCGTCGATGAAGTAGTCGAGGTTGCTGCGTCGAGTTGCTGCAGAGGCCTCCGGCTTCCTGGAGTTGACTAGGTGGCTGATGAAGCCACCCAAGCCGTTGGCGACGCAGATCTAGGAGCCAAAGATGAGAGTTGTGCCCTCATCGAGCACGGTGCTGGTGAAGCTAAGCGATGCCATCGAGTTCTCCAGTGGACGCTCGATGAACACCCCTACCTGGCACGCCAGCTGTCGATGTTTTACTGCCATGCCCAACGAGGGATACCCCCGAGGTAGTGAGTTTGTAGGTAGGGTGTCGCTAAGATCAGAAACTCGAAGGTGTAAGAAACACAAGGTTTAGACAGGTTCGGGCAACTGAGAGCGTAATACCCTACGTCCTGTGTGGTTTGTATTTCCTTACGTAGTGATTGGGTGATCTCCTGGGTGATTCCCCGTGTGGAGGGGATCCCTGTCCGCCCTTATATAGTCCGGGGGATAGGTTTACATGGAAGTCCTAGTCGAATACAAGCCCTAGAGTCCTACCCGAGTACTTTTCTAGTAATTCCCTACCGTATCCGACTAGTTTTACTACTGTATGAGTAGTTCTACTAGGCTACGAATAGTTACAACTGGTGTAAGGCGTGGGCCATGTCCCACTCCTTATTATGTAAAATGTAGGCTATCTGCGTAGTCCCGTGGTTCCGGATCTGACAGGCCGGCCGATGAAGCCCGCGGGCATAGCGGCGATGGCCGCCGCACAGCCGACGGGGCAGAAGAAGGATCCCGTTTGGCTCGATAGGTCCATTTGCAGTGAAGCCGCGGGGTCCATGAATGCGGCTAAGCAGGCTGCAGGCCCGCCCCGCCGTGTGATCCGCCCGCGGCTCTACCGGCAGAGCCAAGAGGGCCACGGCTGACACTGCAACCTTTTTAGTAGTAGAGATTATTTCAACTCGATTGCAACTAATGGGCTAATGGACTTATAGTAGTTGGGGTATGCATAGCAATTCTGCATGAATAACAGCAATAAAAAATTAAAATAGATAATAAATAACAATAAACAATTAAAAGAGGGGAAAAAAGAAAGAACCTTTAGTAACGGTTGAAAACTGCAGCCGGTACTGAAGGATCTTTTAAATACCAAACTATGCATGCAGCCGGCCAGTACTAAAGATAAAGATATCAGTTGCTTAATACCGGTTGAATATCCGACACGGGCAGTTTCAACCGGTGCTGATAAACCTTTCTCCATTGTTGCTGCATCGCTACTCTCTAGTCCCGTGCAACACGCGCTTGCCGCAGCCTGGCCCGACGTAAAACGAAGACTTTTGCCGCATCCACGGAGCCAGACTGAGAAGGGAATCTTGCACAGCATGAAACAGGCCAGTGACTGCTGTAGCTAACTAAACATGCGCTGGTTGCATGGTGAGAACCTGGCTCAGCTAAAACCAGCCAACCAATTAGCCCCTTAGGCTCCCCACAGTGTGGTAGTAGTGCTTGAAATTTTTTTGGGTCCATGTCGATTTGTTGGAAATTAGTATCATACTTTGCAGTGTACAAGCACCACTCGCGGATCCCACAAATGAAATAAAGAAACTACGGGCCTGTTTGGGACTACTCCACTCCCAGTTTTACAACTCTGCTCCAACTCTGTATCGCCAAACACCTCCAACTCCACCAACTCTACTCCTTAAAAAATCATGGAGTTGGGGCAAACTCCACTGTTTTGGTGGAGTAGCAAAACAGGTGCTCTACAAATCATTGAAATCAAAGTCCTCATGGAGTTCAGGGGTAATTACCCACGTATACCGGTTACACAGAAAACGGTTCGCTTCTGTTCTTCCCACCACCCACCCCGACCCCCAGCTTATCCCTTCGTTCACCTCCTCCACAGAAACGCACGACACCACCACCACCAGGGAGAAACCCTAGCCCACCGGCCATGGATGCCACTGATGAGCTCTCCCCCGACGTCAACAGGCAACAAATGGGTGAATCCGTCGAGCCTTCACCCCAAGCTGCTGTTATTGGGGTCGAATCGGCGCCGGATGCACTGGATTTGGAGGGGGAGCTCGAGCCGGCGGTCAGGGCACAGGTGCCGCGGGTCGGGCTATCCCGCGCAGGCGCTGGCGGGTGTGGCGCGGGCGGCGGCGGCGCGGGCGGGCGCGGCGCAGGCACGGGGGGCGGGCGGCGCAGGCGGGCGCGGCGCGGGAGGCCGGGGCGCGGGCGGCCTGGGCGCCGGCGGTCTGGGCGCGGCCGGACACGGCGCGGGCGGCCGTGGCGCCGCTGTTTCGTCCGCTCAACGTGCACCAGCTCCAAAGGTAGTATATTTGCACTGAATATTTGAAGATATGCTTGTCTGCACTGAATATTACTTAGTTCATGTTTCTTGAGTGCTGTTTGCTTGAAAATATTGCTTGAATAATGGATAGGGAGATGCAATGGACAGGACAGATGCGTACCTCACCATAATATGTCAATTGTTGGCTGAACAAGTTAGGAAGGGTAATAGACTAAATACCCACCTAAACACTTTAGGTTACACTGAGGTTTCGGATAGGTTCTTTCAAATGACCGGTATTGAATTGACGAAGACACAAATAAAGAACAAGTGGGATAAGTTAAAGATAGACTGGACTATTTGGCAGAAGTTGATGAGATTGCAAACAGGAACAGGTTGGGATAGTGCTAAAGGGATCATTGTCATGGACAATGAATGGTGGAGAAAGACCAAAAAGGTTAGTTCTTATGATTTTAAGAGGCATCTTTGTATTCTTCACATATCTATGTTGTAATCGAAAGTAATGGTGTTGTACAGGATATTCCTGGGTGTGGAAAATTCAAGAAGAAACCACTTTAGTGTGAGGAACAACTAAGAGAGATGTTTGGCGATATATCTAGTGATGAAACAGATCATTGGAATCCCATGAGCAGCAACCCTGTTGTGCCAGAAAATAATGTGGAGCCTTTCACTGTTGATGGGATTAATGATGTGCCTAACGACGAAGATCATGAAGATATCATTCATGATTGGGCATATCAAGAGGAAGAGGAGGAGGATGTCCAAGAGGTCACACCTACATCTGAAAATGCGAAGAAAAGACCTCGTGTTGTCTTAGAAATACCGAAGAAGGCAAAGTCCAGTACAGCTCTTATTATTCAAGAAAAGATTTCAACAATAGCTGAGTCAGCAGCGTCTTTCACATCAAGGAAGGAGGCTGAAGTTTCAATTAAAGAAGTGATGCAACATGTGTTGGAGTGTGGGGCTGATTATGGTAGCAATGAGCATGACATTGCTACACAATTATTTGTAAAAAAGGATCAAAGGGAAATGTTTTTAACCCTTCCAACTAACAAAATTAGGTTCGATTGGCTTACCAGGTGGTATAATGATAAGTATTGGAGTGTCTAAGTGTTTGATGTATCCTTGAACATTGATGCTTTTACTCTTTTCTTGTTTGTTTTCATGACATTATTTATGTTAGTTTGATGTTCTTTTTGAATAACTATCAATTCAGTACGTACCTATATTGTTGAGTCTCTTATTTTAGTTTGAATTCATGTTGTCTACTTGCAGATTTGTGAGAGTGATAGTGACAGTTCTGATGATGATAGTCAGAAGTTTTGGAAAATTGTATTGGGTGGTGTTAAGATTGTGGAACAATACTTTTCATTATACCTTGACAAGAATCCTCCAAGGATTGCAAATACCATTGGTATGGGATGGTTGCTAGAAATATTGAGGACACCGGGTGAATGTCAAAATGAACTTCGTATGAGCACAGAAATTTTCACGGACCTTCATAATTTGTTAGTTTCAAGGTATGGGCTCCAACCATCCATGCATATGAACACATATGAGACTCTTGCAATATTTCTATTCATTTGTGCGGGAAATGAGTCTAATAGAAAAACTCAAAACCGTTTCAATCATTCGGGTGAAACAATTCATAGAAAGTTTGATCAGGTTCTTGAAGCCTTGATACTTATGGCTAAACATTTCATTGTTCCAAAAGATGCCAACTTTCGAACGGTTCATAAAAGAATCCGGGATGATAAACGAGCATACCCTCACTTTAAGGATTGCATTGGTGCTCTTGATGGCACACATATTAGAGTAGCTCTCCATCCAAATGAGCAAGTGAGATATATTGGAAAATCGGGGATTCCAACAACAAATGTTCTTGCTATTTGTGACTTTGACTTGAGATTCACTTATGTATCTGTTGGTCAAGTGGGATCGAAGCATGATACAAGTGTTTTGTATGATGCAATGCATGTGGACACAACTTCTTCCCACACCCTCCCAAAGGTATGAAGTGTCATAATTTCATTTCTATAAATATGGTTACTATAGTATCTGTCTAATTATATTATTGTTTCTACGTAAATATTATGTTGTTGATGCGGGTTATCCTAATCGCATTGGATACTTGGCACCATACAAGGGTGAGAGATATCATTTGCCGGAATGGCATAGAGGTATGGAGCCAAATACTCCTAAGGAAAAGTTTAATCGCATTCACGCACGTGTACGTAATTCTATTGAGAGGTCATTTGGAGTATGGAAAATGAAGTGGCACATTCTTTACAAAATACCGATCTATCCTGTAGGGAAGAAAAAAAGATAATTGTAGGAACTATGGTGGTTAATAATTTTATTCGTGATCATAATAGTGGTGATTTGGATTTTGACCGTGTGGAGCGTGATGATGATTATGAGCCTACAGTTTCAGAAAGATACAACAAGTATGTGGCGCTATCCGATAGATCAACTTCAATGCCTAATGCACCTACTATGGATAATTTTCGTGATGAGTTAGCGACGACTATTTGTATGAATTGGACCTAGTCATGTAATAGAAGTGAATTTATCATTTGAAATATTTATGTAATGGTATTTGGATTTTAATTATTATTCATGAACATCGAACTATTGTAATGGTATTTGAATTTTAATTATTATTAATGTGCGTCGGACTATTGTAATGATATTTGAATTTTAATTATTATTTATGTGCATCGGACTATTGTAATACTACTTGGTTTAATCACAACATTGTAATCAAGTAAAGAGTACTAGAGTCATTTCACATCAAAATTTCAATTTTCTGGAGCTGGAGTTGGTCTGCTAGCCAAACACTTGGAGCTGCTCTGGAAACTCTACAGTGAAGCTGCTCCATGGTGGAGTTGGTGGAGCAGAGTTGCAAAATTGGGAGTGGAGCGGTCCCAAACAGGCCCTACATCTGTGATATGCATGCTAGTTGCTCTGACAGAAGAACCAATCGGAGGCCCGACTGCCGCTTTTCCCATTTCTTTACTCCATAGGCATCGACACAAAGTAGATGCATCGCTCTCAAAATTTCAGGCATTGGTATCGCCGGCCACAGCGTAGAGAGCGGTGCTTCAATCCTCTCTTTATCTTCAGACATCATTTAAGATACACATTGTGGAGGGTGTTAGGGTTCTAGATTTTGGGAAGGAGACGTACCTATATATCTTCAACGATACTGGAGGGAGCTCCGGGGCGGCATAGTAGTAGCGGGCGGTAATGGCGGTTCGAAGTGATGACGAGGCACCGTGGACACCGCCAGGCGTGGATGGCTGGTAGACAACTGGCTAGCCTGTGGAAGGCCGACGGGCCTCATTGGTGGTGGAGATGGCATCGGCGAGATTTACCATTGATGCATGCAACAGGAGTAGATAAGGTGGGGTGGTGGGAGGTGATGGAGGATGGTGTCGTAGCCGTCGATTTTTGACCCGAAAGTTTAAGAAAATTCGAGCATGGGGAGGTGCTTTTTCACTCAAGTATAGTACAGTGGAGCCATCCTCTTCCACAATTCGTAAGTGGAGACAAGATCTCACTGAAAACAAGCAATTATACTGTTTAACACGTGGACAGTGAACTATAAGTACGGTTGTACTAGTTAATTAGAGGAAGTAGTTAAAAGTAAACTCGGTAATATCATAGAAGGTTGTGATAAGAGGAAGTACTTTAGTGAATCCTATTTTTGATTGCTGGCATAGAAGGTTGTTCAATTAATACAAAGTTCTAAAAAATTGAGTACAACGACCCCTACGTAAAGACATGTCACCCCAAGTCTAACGCGGCTTGCAATTTCTATTGACGACTACGTGAAGATTCCAGCAAAACCTACCTCCTACCACAATCTCACTCCTCATAACCAAAGGCGTGGATCACGTGGCATGATAATATTAAGAATACATCGCAACCTATATGTTTTTATTTCACCACCTTCCATGTCCATCTGCACAATTATACTAAAAAAATTGATCTGAATAAAAAATTACTAAATAATCACATATACTCCGTAACATCACGTTGCCATACACTATACATCAAACAGCAGAATTTAGAGAATAACACAGAGAGCACAATAATATAGAATAGTCTTTTAGCTTTTTTTTAGTGATTGGCAAGGTATTTATTGATGGCCAGATGCAACTAGTAACTTTGTCAACCTCCAAATTTGTTGGCTGAGTCTCCCGTATACGTTTGTTGCAGTATAGGTGTATTGTGTTCATATGGGTGAGTACGTGCTTATGTGAATGTCTATAATAGTACTATTTTCCGCAAAATAATAAGAGGGTCATAACGTGAAGCTAAAGCATCTATACTCCCTTCAGCCACAAGAAGTGACGTTTTGGGCTTGTCTTATGTCAACCATTTCATACTCTGGTTGGACATTACCATGCTTGTATCGAGTTTGAATATTTAAAGATTGTATACCAGTAGATGCGTCTCGAAATACATTCTTTTATAAAAGTATACTTCTGATATGTTGTAGAATTTTTTTTAGCAAAAAGTGTTAATGAAATTTGTATTTTCAAGATAGTGCCGTCACTTATTTGTGACTAGAGCTAACATTCGACTATAACATGTTTAGGTAACATTCCATACATGTTAAAAGGTACTATTAGACACTACCTTCTTAAGCTGTGCTCTTGCCTGACCCAGAGCTGCTTCCAAGAACCCACTAGGAAAAAGGGTACATGACTCATGTATCTCGCATCAATAAAATCTTGTGGGACCAAACTCAACCAAGGAAAACTTGTGGGACAAAACTCAACCAAGGAAAACAGAGTCTAATAATACTTAAATTCATTCTGAAGTGAAGTTTGATTATATGGATAATCTCTTGTATTAATTGTCCCAATCCCACCACAATCTTCTTAAAATCTGAACTATGATGATCACTCAAAATAATAATATTAACTTCGGTACATATACAACATTAAATTTTAACCATTAATCAAGAGAAAAGACGTGTGACGATTCCAGTAATAAAGTTATGCAGAATGAGGTTGTTTTCTCCAAATCACTTAAAGGAGTTTACTAACTATTGAGAAATTTCTTTTCTTGCGAAAATTATTAAGAAATATCCACTCTGTTCCAAATTATAGATTAAAAATGAGGTTATTATATATCTAAGTGCATAGTAAACACTATGTATCTATAATGATCTATAATTTGAAATGGAGGAAGTACTATTTTGAATTTGAAGAAGCTTGAGTCGTCACATGTCAGTATCAAATCGCTAGGTTGGGCCCTGAACGGCTTCGTCGACTAGGAACTAAGCCCACCGCACACCCAAACGGCCCAGCCTAGCTCAAGCTTCTTCGCCCATCCCCTCCCCGGAGACCGGGCAGGACGGCAAGGTAAGCGGCGAACGCCGGGCCGGCACGACCTCTCGCCCCACCACCACCAAACCCCCGATCGCATCCAACCCCTAGGCCGCCGCTCGGCACGAACTCCAGCGGCGAAAGACCCCTCGAATTTCGCTGCTCTTCCCGGGAGGCGCTTCTGCGGTGAGGTCTATGTTGGGCGTGGTGGCCTGAGTACCCAGCTAGGGCTCGGATGAAGGAGCGGAAGCCGGCGGCATCCTCCCCCGCTCTCGCCCGCATCCTCGCATCCTGCGCTTCCCAGGTGCCGCTCGCTCTCACGCTCGCACGCTAGCCTCCCTTCTGTGTATGCTTATGTGGTGATGACTCTTGACTCATGATTCGATCTGCTCGGTGCTCGAGTGCTCGACTCGGCTGCCGCGTCAAGTTCTAGTACGACCAATCTAGTTCCGCTTTTAAGGGTTGCTGATTAGCAGGTACAGACATGGGGAATTGGTAGACCTTGTGGTGAATTGTGGCTAGCAGTTCGATGCTCATATGGTCCATTACTCTGGTGGTGGCAGATTCCGTGGAGTTGCACGGCTTTGGGGAGTTTGTTTGGTCTCACTGCGATTACCATTATAGATTGCTGATTTGCTGCTTGGAGTGCTTGTAGATGTTTGCTAGTTGCTCTTCACCGTGATAGTAGTTTCCTTGTGATTCCTATCCCGTGCCATCGGAGCATCTGATTGCACTTCAGTTCTGATACTGGAATCCAGCCAATCCTATCACAGTTTGAGAGTTTGTGCAGCCAAAATCATCCTGCAGCAACTTAGTACTGCTGTGACCAACGGCCAAGTATCTTATTTAGGAATATACAGCCTCATTTGCTATAGAATGTGCGGTGTTAACATGTGAATCAGCTCAATCTAAAGACTTTTAAGTATTAAAGCATGTTGCACCTCCCTGTCTTAGTTACAGGCTTTGAAGCATGTGCCTAAAATCCTAAATAGGAAAACATCCTGCTAGACAAATGGCAATTATTTACAGGCTTTGAAGTTTATTGAAGCATGCTACACTTCTCTGTCTTAATTAGTTAGTTGCATCATGCACATTACCAAATGCCTTGGTTGTATACTTAATAAAGAATGCCTAATTTTGAAACCATGTCTTTCTATACTTATGTTTTGGATGTTCTTGTTTTGGCTACGTAAATGTAGGCAAAAGATTATGGGAGATGCATAGCTGCAAAGGTCCCTGAGATTGAACATAATATGTGTTCTAAGGAGTTTCTAGCGCTCAGAGCATGCATGCAGACCGTGGTAATTCTCTCTGCCAACAAATATATATGGTCCTATTGAACCGTAAAGTTACAGGCATGTACTTAAGTGCCCAATCTATATGCAAGGGGTCATTTATCCTAAATAAGTTCCGTCGCCTGTTTTCTAGGTCCTCTAGAAACAAAGGTCTATACATGAGTACACATTGTTGAGGTTCAGTCCAACTGTAAGAGGCTTTGCTTGGAGTTATGGCTTCATTAGTAAATGTGTCCAATTAAATGTTAATGTTAGTCAAATGCTCTTTGTGCTGACTGCATCTCCTGATATCTAGGTCATGTAGGATTATTGGTATCTGTTGCCTTCAGTGTCGTGGTCCATTGGTTGAGTGAGTCCTTGTTCAAATCAAACGTCTATTTTATGTTAGTCTTTGTAATCTGTATGATGTCCTAATGTTTGAAACATGAGTTATTTTCCTGTGTATAAGTCATCAATTGTAACTGTGCTCTCTCTTCTGTTCTGAAAGGTTAAGAACAAAGCTTGAGGTTAAGAACAAATCTCTTTTGGTGTGATTGCTGTGGATTTCAGGTGAGAATCTTTTTAAACCAAAGGAAAATATTTGATATCATGTAGTAAGAAAAACTATACCATGTTGATGGAACATCCCTTTCTAGTTTCAGTCATCTTGAAAAGTGGAACCTCATTTGCTTGGTTGAACAAGCAGTCTATCATAGTCACTTGAGGAGACAAACAATGCTGGGCAATCAGATGCAAGGTGGTTTGGGCACTCCTGGGGCGCTGTCTCATGCTTATGTCCAACATCCTCCACTGCGATGTGATATACCAGACATCCGGGGTCTGTTCTATGATGATGCGAATAAGTTTCTTATAGCTCCAACAGCTGATAGGGTATATGAACATTTAATCAGCTGATTTTCTTTTTTTTTGTGGCAAGAAATCTGGTTATCACTAAAGTTAAACTGTCCATACTGCAGATTCTGTACTGGAAAATAGCTCCATCTATTCCATCTGGACCTCCAAATTCTGATCCAGTTAATGAAGGGCCTGTCTTGTCAGTTAGATATTCCCTGGATCACAAAGTCATCGGGATTCAGCGTTCCAGACATGAAATTGAGTTCAGAAATAGAGAAACAGGGGTGACCTGTAGCAAAAAGTGCAGAGCCGATTCCGAAACTATTCTTGGCTTTTTCTGGACAGATTGCCCCACATGTGATGTCATACTTGTTAAAACAAGGTACGTAGAACATGTTAAAAAGCTACAACTTCAGGAACAGATGGTCTACAATGAGTCCCCTTTACGGAAGCATGCAACTATTAGCTGTTTATTCGTTAGGCCAATAAGTTTTGTCATTATTTGTGTTCTAATTTTTTGTCAACTTCAGAGAAGTAATGTCAAGTTCTTTCGTATTTTAGTTCTATATTGAGGATACAAACATATTCTTAAGTTATTTATGCAATAAATTTCTGTTGCAGTGGCCTAGATCTGCTTGCCTACGAGCCTCAGTCCCATGCTTTTCGCTTGGTAGAATCAAAGAAATTCAATGTGAGCTGGTATCTTTACACACATGAAAGTAGGCTGATTCTTCTTGCTTCTGGAATGCAATGCACGATGTTTACTGGTTATCAGGTAATTGCACCCATTTTTAGACAACATCCTCCAAACTCAAGTAAAGGATTCTTTTAGTGCGTCTTTGACTGGGATACTTTTGCATTTTACTGTGCTGAGCCATGCTAGAGTCACATGCTGGCTGATGATGTGGCTGTCCTAGAATGTAGATCCCTAGTTGAGAATTTTGCTAGTTCTTTCTGGAAGTATTTTCTTGTGAGTATATTTAAATCTTATTACTTACAGAGTATACAACATCCTATAGATAATAAAACATCTTTTGAGTGCTGATATTTATTCAGATTGAATACATTGCTTCAGCATGATTATTTCTCGAGTTAGCCTTTATTTATGTATATAACATCCAAACTTTCTTTTGATGTTAGCTGTGTGCTAAGTTTCTTTACCTTCCTTTCTGTCAGTTTTCTGCTGGTGGGATTGTCAAAATACCAAAGTTTGAGATGATGATGTCTAAAACTGAAGCAAACAACAAGCCTGTTCTAGCTGCAGATGATGTTCACATTGTAACAGTGTATGCTTTCTCAAATTTGGCAAAACTTTAGCCATCACAGTTTATGCTGTCTTTCTTTTGGCAAAACATTTGCTCCTAACTTATTCTCAACTTTGGCAGCTATGGTAGGATTTACTGCTTGCAGCTTGACCGAGTTAGTACGTCATTGAATTTATATCGTTTTTACCGTGATGCTGTTGTACAGCAGGTCTGAACTAATTTTCCCTGTTTTCTTTCTTTACAAGGAATGTCTGGCTCCTAACTCACAATTTTAAATTTCAGTGTACTTTGCCTACTTACTCAAGCAGAATTGCAGTTAGTGCGGTTGACAACATAATTATGGTTCATCAAATAGATGCAAAAGTAATCATACTTTATGATGTGGCCTTGGATTCTTACGCCCCAGTTTCTGCACCACTTCCACTGCTAGTGAGAGGGCTGCCCAGCAATAATAGGCAAGCTTCTCAAACTGCAGATAGTCAATCTAGTGCATATGGTGGAACTATTTATGGAGATGGTTGGAACTTTCTCATTCCTGACCTGATCTGTGATGCTGAGAATGGGCTCTTATGGCGACTTCATTTAGACCTTGAGGTAAGAAATTGATAATAATCTATTTTTTGTATTACAGCATTTTCGTTGTAAATAGTTTTTCTCTAACATGCATAGCTATTACAGGCTATTGCTGCTAGTAGTTCTGATGCTCCTTCAATTTTGGAATTCCTTCAGAGACGGAAGTCTGACCCAAGCATGGTAATACTATTTTCTTACTTTGCTGATAAGCATATCTGGTTGTTCAATTTTGGACAACTATCACCACCACCTTATTAATTTATGTTGATTATTATGATTCAGGTTAAGATGATATGTCTTGCTATAGTTCGTATGATCATCCTGGAGAGGAGGCCGGTAACCACAGTTGCTAAGGCAATGGATGTTGTTCTTGATTCCTACTCCCGCTTGATGAAAATGGGAGGCGGTCTTCCTGGGGTTAGGCAGATACATGAGCAAAGCCAGCGGTTGGGTGGTCAACCTGCTGAAGGCTCCCATGTGATTTCTCAGGGAACTAGTCCTGGACCTACAGTTAGTCCTTCTGTGAACCCAGACCAAGCAGGTGGGGTTGCAAATAGGTCTACAGAGGCAAATTCAGGAGTTGATCATGGAATAGACAGGGCAACTTTAAATACATCTTCAGATTCTGATGAGATTACGAATGTATCAGGAGTGACAAGTCAGGGAACATCTGGTTACCAGACATCTGATGCTATCAACAAAAGACAGCAAGTTGTGGGTGAAGATAGCAGACCGTTGTCTTCAGGCACATCGATGCAGCAAGGACAACATGCTGGAAGTGTGGCAATTTCTCCAATTGAGATGTTCCAGTCTGTCTTTGCACTTGTGGAAGATGAAATGATGGGTGACCCTGCATATCTTACTGCTGTCATCATGGAGTTTCTGCGGAGGTATTTCTTTTGTTGATTTTGTATTGATAAATTGTTGAGGAATCTCAATATTCTTGTTCATAATATAGGAGAACAATAAATCTGCAATATAATGCCGCATGATTAGCATGGTGTTTCCATGCAATATGACCATGTAACCATTCACTCCATTTTACCAAGCCAATGTGATGCCGATGATCTTTTTCTAAGAAATAATTAACATCATCCGTTTTCATCTTTCATTTTCTTGAGTTGACTTCATCAGTTATAGTGTATGCATGGGTTTTTATGTAGTGCTTGCTGTCTATCTTATCTCAAGGAAACACAAGATAAGAACAAATACTTTGTTGTCTTTTTGCAGTACCTCAAAGGCTGGGCTCAAGGCTCCTCCCAACCTTTATGTGATGATGGCAACGTTGCTAGCTCGTAGCAACCGTTATGCTGAAATAGCATTGTTTGTATCAAACAAGGTCAGTTTATTGTTCTCTGTTTTCAATGATGATTATATTGTTTACTATCGAGCTATGTTTCACCCTTACGGGATATGGATACCGATACGATACGGCAATACGTCATTTGCCCCAAAACAAGGATATGCCTATGCCGTTACGGCGAGTATATGCGAATATATATTTTAATGGCATTGGCATGTTTTCAAATAAAAGAAACAAGCAACATATACATATACAAAGAAGTAATGTGGACTCCTAATCTTTGTCAACCTCTGCAACTTCATTTTGAAGCTGTTGTCATCTTTGAGCATGCATGGATCCCATACTTAGATATTTGAATCAAATGTGTTTCAACTTTTAACCCTATAGCCTCCATTGAATTCTCTAGCACAGTACTTGCATTTGAATCGAACCATTCCAGCACTAGTTCTCCACAGAACAGTTACATGATTCCACAATGGACGAGTGTCATTTTTCCCTCCCACTCCCACATCCTGAAATTGTGATTCTAGCAATTTCAACAAACCGGATATGCATGAAAGAGAGGATCTAGAGGAATGAGAAAGCAAGGAACTCACCATGTATCATGTGCTTCTGTACCTTGATGGCTAGACCTTCCCCGCGACAGCACAAGATCCGGAAACCTGATGGCTTCGTGATGCCGTGGGGAGACAAAATGCAGAGGGTGGCCCTTGGCTTACACTGGCACTACGGATCCAGGCGCCAGTGCTGGAACCAGGAGACAAGGAGAGAAGAGAACGATATGAGAGACTGACTGCTGCTGTGCCAGTGTGTTTTTTGGATGGGCTAAAGTTGTTGGGCTGGAGTTGGGCTTTGAAATGAGATATTACTAATCCAATTTATCGGGATGGAAGTATCAGGCAGTATTGAAAGCATATTGGGAACTAAATCGGTTATTTTTAAATCATATCTTCCTGGTACTTGCCAATACCTGTGTCGGGCCGTAGCAGACACTGGTATGGTGACCTTTTTGGAGTATAGGTGGCTATTAAGTCCACTAGCATGGCTGGGGTGTTTGTGATTAATTAATGATGTAGCCCTTAGGTTGTGCATTGTGATTTGCCTAATGGTTTGAGCGCTAACATAACACATAATTTTTGTCTTGTGGTTCGCTTAATATTTCAATAATTATGGGTAACTTTTCATGTAGATTAGGTTGTGTTAGCATAAATCACAAACTTGCATGCAGTGTCATCTTGTCTTCTAAACCATTTGGACTGTCTAATGATGATCAACTGGGCATTCTCATACATTTCGCTTGCCTAGTATGCAATGCTTTGTTACTTTGGTGGAAAAGATGATGATGCCAAATATCTCGGAATGTAAAAATTGCAGTCCAGGATGGTTGTGGTTTTATTTAGCAATTATTTTTTGTTTCGATGCTAATGAGCTAATTTTCCCCTTGAATGCTATACCTGCAAAACTGGAAACAAGTATAGGCTGTCCACATCAAAAGAAATATGGTATTAACTTTTGTTCGATTTAGTACAAATTTGGAATTTCGTCTAATAACAAGTATATGTTTACCTGAATTCTGTGTAACCAGATCTCCTTGCTTATTGAGACCCTGAGTCCATTCAACCAACCATTCGACAGATTCATTATGGCCACCAGATTTTGTGAACATGAATTGCTAGGCTATTTCTGTAAAATATTGGGCTGATTTCATAGAGCTTTTTCTACCTTTAGTGATTCCCTAAAAGTTGGTGGTTAACAGTCAAGATTGAATTCACATTTTGGTTGGACAAGTGATGCGGATGTTGATTATCATTAGACACTTAGGGAAAATGTGCTGTCTTCATTTTGGTTATCGATCCATCCCTGCAGATCCTGGAGCCATCCAAGGAGCTGGCAATGCAACTCATGGAACTGGGTCAACAGCACCCTCCAACTAGGAAGCTGGGCCTCGACATGCTAAGGGAACGGAGCCTGCACCACGACTACGTCGCTGCACTTCTGCAAGACGGGTACTACCTGGAGGCCCTACGCTACGCAAGAAAATACAAGGTACTTGAGTGACGACGCCCCAATTTGTTCTTTTTACCTCTCGCCCGCTCGCCTGCTCGCCAGCGATTCACCTTGCATTTGCTTCCTTAAACGTTTTTGTCGCCTCGGATCACTGACTCGAGGATTGGCCCAGGTTATCACCGTGCAGCCCGCCCTGTTCCTGGAGAAAGCCGTGGCGAGCAACAGCGCCCAGAACCTGGCCACAGTGCTGAGCTTCTTCTGCGAGTTCACGCCTAGTTTCAAGACCACGTCGGACTTCGGCAGATACCGGCACATTCTGTCCGAAATGGTTTGAGCGGCTTTGTTTGTACAATCTTCTTGCGCCCAAATGACTTTAGCACGTCCGTTCTATAGAATAGTTAACATTGCTTGGGAGATACGACGTTCTGTCGGGTGATATTTTTAGCAGCTCTTGCAGAAATAAATAAAAGAAATAGATTGAAAATGTTGCTATATGATGAATTGTGCATAATCTGGTGTATCGCCTAGCCATCTTTGTAGATCCTTGTGGCCGTTACTTTTGTGATCCGACGACCCACAATGTCGAATCTTTTTACGGCTCGCGCAGAATGAGATGGTCACAGGGCATGTTTGTGGTAGCTTCCAGAAGCATAATCAGCAAGCGATACTTGTGTTTGGTAGCAGTAAAAGAGAAACGTTGCCTCGTATAATATGCCTGCGTAAACAAGGTAATACTTGGTCTCAAGAAATGAAAACAAGGTAGTACTTGGTACTTGGAAACGGACTATGCAAGCAGCAGAAACAAAGTGATCGAGAGTCGCACTCCAGAATCAGCTTCCAGGTTTGCACAATGCCACATCTACACAGCGCATTACACGGCGACAGCGAGTCAAAAGACAAGCGGAAGAAAGGAGAAAGAAAATCAATGCCTCTCCTACAGGTTACAGACACTCAGACAGAGTTAGGAAGAGCGCGAGAGCAGCTAAGCGGAGAAGAAGCCGTCGGCGGCGGCCATCCCCAGCGCGCCACCGGTCTCCGCGCGCGCCACGCCGGCCCCGGCCACGGATGCCGGTGCCCAAGCGCTCTGATTGCTCCTACCGGAGGCGAAAGCAGGGCGATCGCAGCCGTAGCCGTCGCCGGCGGGCGGCTCTTGGCTCCCCCGCCTCATCATCAGTGCTGCCCTCTTGGTCCCCCGCTCGAACTCCTCAATCACCAGCAGCGCTATGTCCGCCATTGCAACCCTGCAAGCTCGCTCACACCCACTGGCAGGCACACACAGCCAACCTTCCTCTGTCTTCTCCTCTGCTCTAGCTCTTAAAAGGCTGCTCCGGTGAGTCGCGATCGAGCTGGCGGTGGCCGCCCTGTATTATATCTACCCTGGCGACTCGACTGCTGACCTGCTCGACGGAGCCGGCCGGGTTTTGGATAAGCCTGCCACATGCGCGCGACGGGAGGGGGACGCGTCGACCCGAACGCCGCCGCTTGAGTAAAACATGGACATCTGGCGGCGCGGTGCGTGCGACGTGTCGAGCTATCTGTGGGAGTCGCAGCACCTTTCTTTGTAGGTGGCGTCGCACTCGTTGCTGGTTGCTGCGCCCGGACCAGAAAATACGTTCGCCGTGTACGACGTTCCTCGGCCAGCTAACTCGGTAACTCCGCTAGTGTCCTTTTTTTATACAATCGGAAGTTCACCAGTGTGGCAGTGTCCTCTAATCATGTTTTACAGGGCAACCATGGCCGCACCATTTCGCCGTCGGTTTCTACGGTAACCTTAGGCACAGTTCATTTCATCAGCTTAGATTTATGGACGGTGGTTTTTAAAAGTCTGAAGCCGAAACGCACACACTGTTTTTTACCCCAGATATTTAGCTGATCTAGATTTCACGATCCAACAATTTACCTAGATCAGCTAAATATAGATTATGAACCACATTTCACAATCCAACAGATTATGAACCATATTTTTATCAAATGCCACTGGACTTGAGAAGTAATTACCTACACTTTACCACCAAGTGACCAAACTAAGAGTAAATTACACTACCATACAACAACTTGACAAGTGGGTGTGGGTGCTAATTAGTTCAACAACCTATAAATTACTTAACATGGTGCACCATCCTAATAGGTTGGTACATCTATGATCTAAACATAGCCAGTGTGACAAAATATGCACTGATCTATTATGACCTAAGGTAGTGTTTGGTTCACTAATTTTGGGATATGATGTTATCAGGTCACAGCGCAACCTGATTCCTTTAAATATATTTGGTTCAGCTATGTCGTAATCAGCTCCCATGCAATCCGGTTCCACGCCAATGCAGATCTGGCATTAACCGATATCGCTTGCTTACGAGATTAATCGAATCCTGTAACCACACCTACGTCCGCACGGCAACAGAAGCGCGCCGCCCTTACCTTGTTCCCGCACTGCCGTTGGCATGGGCAGGCGATGGTGCCACTCGCGGCCAGCGATGCGGCGAGAACAGCCGGACGAGGAAGCCCACCGGACGCAGCCTGCCGATCGGCCGGACTTCCTTGCCGGTGGCCGGCGCGGGTGCCGTGGGCACTTCAGCGGGATCGGGACAGTGCGGACTGATGAGAGGTGGGTCTGCGGTAAGGAGGCGGCGGCCCATGCGCAGTTACGTGAGATGCGATGAGGAGGGAGGGAGAGGAGAGCCCTAGCTGGAGCAGACGCACATGAGGCGGCGGAAGGGCGGAAGGTTCCATTGTGTTCTGACGCGGTGGCTCATGTTGCCTCCTCCGAAATTATCCTATCCCAGTTACAGAGCTGTCTCCTCATGAACCAAAAAAAATGGGAAATCCTTTATTTGGTAAATGTTCCCTCCGTGATCCTATACGATTTACGTTTGCGATACAGTCTGTGAACCAAATGCCACCTAAGTTTAATGATTTGCGGCATATGCATTGGACATGGTCCTTGTAGGTGAGAACCCGATGCCGCGCCTCCCGTTGCTTTTTGCCTTAATCCTCTATTCATGCGTGGAATGAGATGGAACAGCCCACCCGGAGCGTAGACGTGGTCGTGTCCAGCTCGGTCAGGGAGAGAGGTCTCCCTCCGGTAGGCGTGAGGCTTCGCTCTCTCCCAGGGAATACAAAACAGCTCGATAATCATGATTATCGGTTAAATTTATCGTTACCGATGCTAGCTGAGAACGTAAACCGACTGGAATTTCGCTAGATTTCAATGAAAAATTCAAAAATTTAAAAAAATTTATAAAAAGTAGAGAACTTATTTTTATAAAAAACTAGACCTTCTCTTGATTCCAGAATGTTGTCACGTATTAAAAGTAACCATTGTTTGCTTAGGGAAAAAAATATTTTTATGTGCAAGGTGCTTGTGCTTTGAATCCGATGGTGAATTATACCATGAGGACAACAGATTCCTTAATGGTAGATCGTCGCAAATGTTTAGCAAGGATGTGTGATACAAACACAGCGGCTGCTGCACTTCAGGAAGCTGTGTTTTTTAAGCAAAAGCGAGGAGATTTTGCTGGAGAGCTAGCTAGGAGGATGGCCACTAATCATGCTACTTCACCGGCTAGTTGGTGGTCTATGTTTGGTAATGATACTCCAACACTTCAACGCCTTGCAATAAAGCTTTTCTCCCAATGTGCCTCATCAAGTGGATGTGAGAGGAATTGGAGTACTTTTGCCTTCATCCACATAAAATTGTGAAATCGGTTGGGACACAAGAAGTTGCATCAGTTGATTTTTGTGAACTACAACTTTCGACTTCGTATCCAGCGAGCAGGAAGCAAAATTGAGCCTAGTGACTTTGATCTTGTGAGTGGAATGATGGATCTTTCATTCTATCGCCAACGAAGTGCGATTCAAGATTGGATGGAGCACAACAGATCCAATGCCCCTCCAACATTGGATGAGGACTCTGATATTAGTGATGTTCCTCTTTCTAATCCAATGTTCACTTCTTTAGCAGAGGACAATGAAAATTTAGAGCAATGGGCAGGTGAGAATATTGGTGATACACATCTTGGCAAGAGGAAGACCAAAGTTCTCCGACCTCAGCGACCAGAAAAGAAGGGAAAAATGATTAGGAGCCCTCCAGAGGAAGAGCTTGCGAGCAATGAGACAACACCTGAGCCTAGTGGTGGTGGTGATGAAGGCAACACTGATGATGACGATGACGATGACGATGATGATGACAATGATGATGGAGGGAGTGGTTATCCTGTATCTAGTCAAGCTGGTGGAAGGAGTGATCGTAGTATGTCGCCTATTAGATTTACCGGGGAGACAGATTTCACCCATGCCACACAAGATCAAGATCATGGTCAACCCATGTCACAACGGAGGACGACAAGCAACCAACGTCGATATGATCCTCGAGAAGGTGATAGCTCCAGCTTAGTGAGTTCAACCTTCAGCTATCCACGTCCACCCTCCTACCCACATCCATACCCACAACCATACCCATATCCGTACCCACAACCATATTCACACCCACCACCATATCCAAGCCACTTCATTCAACTACCGGTACATCTTGGCATGAGCACTAGTGGTCAGATTGGTGAATTACAGGTATGTATGTACATATATTACAATTTTATCATTATGTGTTCCCCTCTTATTTGAGTTCATTTCAATATTTAGGAATATTATTATGGATATCACATGTACCAGCAAGAAGAGACCGATTGATATGCCGAATGCCTTCATGTATGGACTATGAAGGCATTCGGCATATCAATTTAATCATTCTTCGGTCTCTTCTTGCTGGTACATGTGATATCCATAATAATATTCCTAAATATTGAAATGAACTCAAATAAGAGGGGAACACATAATGATAAAATTGTAATATATGTACATACATACCTGTAATTCACCAATCTGACCACTAGTGCTCATGCCAAGATGTACCGGTAGTTGAATGAAGTGGCTTGGATATGGTGGTGGGTGTGAATATGGTTGTGGGTACGGATATGGGTATGGTTGTGGGTATGGATGTGGGTAGGAGGGTGGACGTGGATAGCTGAAGGTTGAACTCACTAAGCTGGAGCTATCACCTTCTCGAGGATCATATCGACGTCGGTTGCTTGTCGTCCTCCGTTGTGACATGGGTTTACCATGATCTTGATCTTGTGTGGCATGGGTGAAATCTATCTCCCCGGTAAATCTAATAGGCGACATACTACGATCACTCCTTCCACCAGCTTGACTAGATACAGGATAACCACTCCCTCCATCATCATTGTCATCATCATCGTCATCGTCATCATCAGTGTTGCCTTCATCACCACCACCACTAGGCTCAGGTGTTGTCTCATTGCTCGCAATCTCTTCCTCTGGAGGGCTCCTAATCATTTTTCCCTTCTTTTCTGGTCGCTGAGGTCGGAGAACTTTGGTCTTCCTCTTGCCAAGATATGTATCACCAATATTCTCACCTGCCCATTGCTCTAAATTTTCATTGTCCTCTGCTAAAGAAGTGAATATTGGATTTGAAAGAGGAACATCACTAATATCAGAGTCCTCATCCAATGTTGGAGGGGCATTGGATCTGCTGTGCTCCATCCAATCTTGAATCGCACTTCGTTGGCAATAGAATGAAAGATCCATCATTCCACTCACAAGATCAAAGTCACTAGGCTCAATTTTGCTTCCTGCTTGCTGGATACGAAGTCGAAAGTTGTAGTTCACAAAAACCAACTGATGCAACTTCTTGTGTCCCAACCGATTTCGCAATTTTATGTGGATGAAGGCAAAAGTACTCCAATTCCTCTCACATCCACTTGATGAGGCACATTGGGAAAAAAGCTTTATTGCAAGGCGTTGAAGTGTTGGAGTATCATTACCAAACATAGACCACCAACTAGCCGGTGAAGTAGCATGATCAGTGGCCATCCTCCTAGCTAGCTCTCCAGCAAAATCTCCTCGCTTTTGCTTAAAAAACACAGCTTCCTGAAGTGCAGCAGCCGCTGTGTTTGTATCACACATCCTTGCTAAACATTTGCGACGACCTGTCATTAAGGAATCTGTTGCCCCCATGGTATAATTCACCATCGGATTCAAAGCACAAGCACCTTGCACATAAAAATATTTTTTTCCCTAAGCATACAATTGTTACTTTTAATATGTGACAACATTCTGGAATCAAGAGAAGGTCTAGTTTTTTATAAAAATAAGTTCTCTACTTTTTATAATTTTTTTTAATTTTTTAAATTTTTCATTGAAATCTAGCGAAATTCCAGTCGGTTTACGTTCTCAGCTAGCATCGGTAACGATAAATTTCACCGATAATCGCGATTATCGAGCGGTTTTGTATTCCCTGCTCCCGCAGCCCCCATGGAGCTAGGGTTCGCGACCGGGAGAGAGAGAGAAAATCTGGTCTGGATCCGAAAATCCCTGTGAGAGAGCAAGTCCTTCACCCCGGAGGACTACTTCCCCGCAAGCCCAGGAGATCAGTGGAGCGGCGAACCGACGAAGCTCAGCTTTGCTGCCGAGATCTGGGGTAAGGGCGTGAAGCAAACCTTCCTCCAGGCGGTGAAGCAGATGACGTGGAGAGGACACGGCAGAGGCAGGGGTCTGAGGCAGCCAGGACCGGAGGAGGAGCGTGTGACACCTAGATATTTAAAATGCTAAAATAAAATTTATAAATTTAGCATCATGCATAATAAATAAGAATAATTTAATCATACATATTTTTTAAATATACGTGCATGTACTTGTGCATATAAGGTTTTCATAAATATGTTCATAACCATATATGTTCAACTTATCATAAAAAAAGTATAGTATAAAAACACTACCTTATATGCATAGTGTCCTGCAAACACCATTTGCAAATTCAAATTTTAAACGCATGAGATGAATAGAAATTCAAATCCTAATAGTTTTAAATTTAAAATAACTTCTAAACTAAAGCTCAAATGAACTTTGATCCAAAATAAAAGTTGTAGATTTTATAATTCCCTGCAACTTTTGTGTTCAAATTTTTTTTAAGTTTCTATTCAAAATTTTAAGAAAATTTAATTTGAATCCGACCCTTTTCTCTCTCCCTCCCTCTCTCTTCTCTCCCCTCCCCTGGTCTGCTTTGGCCAGCAGAGAAGCACCGCCACGTGGCAGGGCATCCCCGTGCTGGCGAGCCGCGCGAAGGCGCAACCCCAACGGGCCGCGACCAGCCACCGACTAAACCTGCTGCCGGCGATTTGTCGCGCCCCGTATCCCGCCTCTGCCTAGCTCTCACGCGCTACGCGGCCGGAGAAGCCCGACGCCGCACCCTCGCCGGCCCCTTGCCGCGGCCTTGTTCCGGCCGCACCTCCCTCAGCTTGGCTGTGCCCAGCCCCTCCTCCCCTTCCCTGTGCGCCTATAAAAGGGCTGCACCGAGCTCCTGCTCACGCGCGTCCGAGCACCACCACCACCGCACCGTTAGCGCCGCCGCTCGAGCTTGCTGTAGAGCCCCTACCTCCGGCCTATCTTCGCCTCCCCCCCCCCAAATCAACTCCTAGGATAGGTTCCCCTCGACCCACTGAAACTCCCTAGCCCGGCCCCCTTCGCTCTCCCTCACCGGAGCCGAGCTTGCCCCCGCTGCCAAGCACGCCACCGCCGGCAGCCCAACTTCCGCCATCCCAGCACCAACTGAAGCCATCACAAGGTAGCCCTCTCTTCCTTCTTGCTCCTTGCCCCTTTTCCCCTCGCCGCCGGCCAGTCTCCTCGCCGGAATTTGACCGCCAACCATAGCAGCCGCGCCTAGGGACTACATTGCAATCGTCAATTTTTTTTAGGGTCCTCCGTGCATAAAACTAGGGACCTGTTCATAAGACATAAAGCTGTGTAATGTGGTTTGAATCTGCAAATTGTAAAATCCACTAAAAATCATAAAAAATCAGAAAAATACAAACTAAAATGTTCTAAATTCCATATAATAAGACCTACAGCTTTCATTACAGGCACATTTAGATTTTCTTCATAAATCTTGCTCCAGAATAAATATTAGTTTATTTAACTCATGAATGTATCTTTTAATCTAGGCAAGTACTGATGGTAATTTTTGAGCAATGGCTTAGTATTTAGATGAGTAGCCTTGTGTAAAAAGTTTAAGACCAAAACAGACCCCTAGCTATAGTTGCTACTAAATCTTAATTCATGCACTAGCTTGGTAGATTTATTTATTTACCATGTTCTAGAGTTAGGCTAAGGATGCAACTTCTACAGTATTCTTACCTTACTGTATGGATGCTATAGAAAAAGTTTGGAACTTGTTACTTCTATCTAGCATACACATTTGATTTTACCATGAATACATGCATTAAATCACTATAAATAGTTCCTATGCTTGGAAAAAAATATGAAACTTTTACCAGAGGCTATATGTGAGTAGATAATCATGCTAGAAAAGTTTGATGTTCAGATACTCTGTAGAACTGCTAATAATAATGAATCTTGAGTAATATATATCTGTTTTGTTATATTTTGTGTGCTCTGACAGTTGCTCAATAAAATCTGAACAATTCACAGTAGAGTCTCTGTAGGTTGCTAACTTCTCTATAAAAATTTTAAGCACCATTACTCGTATGGTTTGGTCTTCATAAATGAATCCATGTTCTAGTAGTAGCTGTTCACTTTTTTATGACTTTTCTACTACATAAAAATGGCTGAAATTTTTACAGTAAGTTTGTCACTAAGAAATGTTCTCTCAATAAAAATTTCAATAACAGAACCTATGTCTAGCTTTAGTTAAAGAGTATCATATGTTGCCTTGTGTTGGGTTGACAAAAAGAAAAATGGCTGCAAGTTAATAACTTATGGAAACCCCTTTTCCCTAATGAAGTAAGCAAAGTTAATTAATACTCTCTAAATGACTTCCCAAGTAAATGTAAATGAAAAATTTATAAATTAACTTGAGTTTTGTTGGTTTACAACTCTATAGTGATGTAATCAATGAATCTTTACTATCAAAATAACTCTTGCATATGCATTACATGTAGACACTACCGCTCTCGCTGACGGAACATACAAGTTGGTGCCCAAGTCCGAGACTGAGCAGCGTGAAGTTCAAGTTAATCTAACTGAAGTTGCTGAAGACCCGAACCAAAGTTCGGAAGAGCAAAATGTATGTTCTAGTCGGGGACAAGTTGGTGCCTATGGAGTTGATTGAGCATTGCCTAAAGGTCGACCCCAAAGCCCCTCCGAAGAAGCAACGACTACGACGCTTCGCTCCCGATAAGAGGGAGGCTATCAAGAAGGAGCTGGCAAAACTACTCGCAGCCGATTTCATTAAAGAAGTCTACCACACCGAGTCATTAGCCAACCCTGTAGTAGTCTTGAAAAAGAACAATAATAAATGGAGGATTTGTGTGGATTACACTAATCTCAACAAACACTGCCCAAGGATCTCTTCGCGCTCCCATGGATCGACCAAGTCATCGACTCTACGGCTGGCTGCGTTCTGCTCTCTTTCCTCGACTGCTACTCGGGTTACCGCCAGATCGTTCTCAAGGAAGAAGACCAGCTCAAGACCATATTCATCACCCCCTTTGGAGCATATGCCTACACAACCATGTCCTTCGGGTTGAAGAATGCAGGAGCCACCTATCAGCGGGCCATCCAATTATGCCTTGCTGATCAGCTACATCGCAACGTTGAAGCCTACGTGGATGATGTGGCCATCAAGACCAGATCTCACGACGAATTCATCCCTGATCTCGAGGAAACCTTCAACAGCTTACGCAAGTTTTGATGGAAGCTTAACCCAACCAAGTGCATCTTCGGCGTGCCACAAGAAAAACTACTCGGTTTCATTGTTAGTCACCGAAGAATTAAAGCAAACCCGGAGAAGATCACCGCCATCATAGACGTGGATGCTCTACGGATGGTCAAGGATGTCCAGAAGCTCATAGACTGTATGGCGGCTCTGAACAGATTTATCTCACGACTTGGAGAACAGGGATTACCCTTCTTCAAATTACTCAAGCACCACGACAAGTTCCAGTGGACCGAGGAGGCGAAGCAGGCGCTGGAAGATCTCAAGCATCATTTGCAGTTGCCCCCCATCCTAACGGCTCCACAACTAGGCGAGAACCTGCTAGTCTACATCGCAGCGACTACTCACGTTGTTAGCACGGCAATCGTGGTGGAACGCCAAGAGGAAGTCCATGCCTTCGGTGTGCAGCGATCAGTCTACTTCATCAGCAAAGTCCTTTCTAAATCCAAGATTCATTACCCGACAATTCAGAAACTTCTCTACGGTATACTCATCACCTCCAGGAAGCTTCTTCATTATTTCAACGCATACAACTTGTTGGTGGTCACTAATTTTCTATTGGCGGATATCCTCCATAATTAGGATGCCACTGGGCGCATCTCCAAGTGGGCAATGGAACTTAGGGCTCTCACCCTCGACTTCAAGCCCCCGACGGCCATCAAATCATAGGCACTAGTCGATTTCATGCTGGAGTGGCGAGAAAACCAAGTGGAAGCCCCAGCCAACCAGCCAGAGCATTGGGTCATGTACTTCGACGGCTCACTCAAGTTCGGCGGTGGCGGTGCGGGAGTACTCTTAATCAGCCCAAAAGGAGAACAACTCAAATATGTGTTCCAAATACTATTTGAAGACTCCAGCAAAGTCAACAAAGAGTGGGACGTCAACAAGAACACCATGGACGCGTACGTCGTGGAAATACTCAAGCTCGAGAACAAGTTCTTGGGGTTGAAAATTTATCATGTGATTCGCGACAACAATATGGGAGCGGATGTGCTCTCAAAACTGGATTTTGATCGAGCCAACGTGCCATCGGGAGTTTTCATTCACGAGTTGTATCACCCATCCATCAAGACTCCAGATCCAAGTACCATCGCTCAGGGTCCAACGGAACCCGACCGAGAGGTCTTGATGATCGAGGTCGACTAGCGGGTGACATTTATCGACTACATCCAGGAGCACAAACTGCCCCCACCCCCAGCGTCGACCCACAAAGTGCTGAGGCCACACGCATCCTAAGGCGCAGCAAAAGGTATGTTCTAGTCGGGGACAACTTGTACAAGCGTGGATCAGCATCAGGCATACTCATGAAGTGTTTCCGTACGGAGGAAGGCAGAGAAATTCTCCAGGAGATTCACGAAGGTGTGTGTGGGAACCATGTTGCTTCTCGCATAGTAGTTGGCAAGGCTTTTAGATCAGGTTTCTACTGGCCGACTGCTTTGGCAGACGCCAAAGCACTCGTTTGCTGGTGCGCAAACTGCCAGTTCTTCATCAAACAGCCCCATGTCTCGGCTCACAACCTTATCACCATACCACCTTCATGGCCGTTCGCATGCTGGGGCATGGACATGATAGGGCCTTTGACAACTGCGCCAGGTGGTTTTACTCACGTGTTGGTAGCCATCGATAAGTTTACGAAGTGGATCGAGTACAAGCCAATCACACAGCTCTCTGCAGATCCAGTGGTTAGCTTCGTCTGCGACATCTTTCACCGACTTGGCTTCCCCAACACTATCATCACGGATCTGGTATCCAATTTCCACTCGCATCAGTTCTGGGATTTCTATGAACGCAGTGCCATAGAAGTCAAGTACATTTCAGTGGCTCACCCGCGGGATAACAACCAGGTTGAGCGCGCCAACAGCTTCATTCTTGATGACTTGAAGATATGATCTATGATGCTAACAGCAAAAAGGGCAGCAAGTGGATCAATGAGATCTCGTTAGTAATCTAGGGACTTCACACACAACCAAGCAAAGCCACAGGACAGTCACCTTTCTTTCTCATCTATGGGTTCGAAGCTATATTACCAGCTGATGTCATCTGGCAATCTCCTCAACTGGAGATGTATGAAGAAGGCGAGGCTAATGACGCAAGACATTTTGAACTCGACTCGGCAGAGGAAATTAGATGCAATGTCTTGCTCCAGTCGGCCCGCTACCTACAAGGAGTCCGTTGTTACCACGACCGAAACGTTCAACAACATTTTTCAATGTTGGAGATATGGTCCATCATCGCATCTAGGACGAAATCGAGCTGCACAAGCTTAATTCGTGATGGGAGGGAGCCTTCCTCGTGCACAAGGTTACAGGACGAGGATCGTATCGCTTACGGTACCCTGATGGCCAGGAGGTCCCAAACTCCTGAAATATTGAGCACCTATGCCATTTTCACCCTTAGCTAACTTGTGTCCCAAGTTATTAGCTATGGTGTAGCATGGTCTATTAGAGCGGCATCGTTCCTATACTGCCAGTACTACTCCGTTTACTGGTTCATGACTAGTACTACGTAGAGACTACTGCAAGGGCATCGCTACCATACGGCTACTGGTTCACGACTGGTACTACGTAGAGTTTACTGCATGGGTCTCGCTCCTGTACTCCAGTACTACTCTATTTGCTGGTTCACAACTGGTACTACATAGAGTTTACTGCATGGGTCTCGCTCCTATACTTCCAGTACTACTCCATCTATTGGTTCACGACTAGTACTACGTAGAGTTTACTGAAGGGGAATCATTCCCATACTGCCAGTTCTACTCCGTTTACTGGTCCACGACTGGTACTACGTTTACGTAGAGTTTAGTGCATGGGCCTCTCTCCCATACTTCTAATACTACTCCGTCTACTGGTTCCCGACTGGTACTACGTAGAGTTTATAGAAGGGGTATCGTTCCCATACTGCTAGTTCTACTGCATTTGCTGGTTCATGACTGGTACTACATAGAGTTTTCTGAAGGGGCATCACTCCCATACTCCCAGTACTACTCCGTTTACTGGTTCACAACTGGTACTACATAGAGATTACTGCAGGGGCATTGCTCCTATACTTCCAGTGCTACTCCGTTTACTGGTTCACGACTAGTGCAACATAGAGTTTACTGCAAGGGCATCGTTCCCATACTTCTAGTACTACTCCGTTTACTGGTTCACGACCGGTACTACGTAGAGTTTACTACAAGGATATCATTCCCATACTGCCAGTACTACTCCGTTTACTGGTTCACGACTAGTACTACATGGAGTTTACTGAAGGAGCTTCGCTCCCATGCTTCCAGTAATAGTCAGATTACTAGTTCTCGACTAGTACTCTATATTACTGAAGGGGCCTCGCTCCCATGACATTGCGTTTACTAGTTCTCGACTTTTCGCATCGTCGACTACTTTGACTACTCGTCTCGCCTACAAAACTAGTCGGAATCGACTCCGACTAGTCGGCTTCATCGACAGTTCAAGATCCAGCAGCAACTTGGCCAATGCTTGGGCTCGGGTGCTGGCGCCACCGACTACTAGGTGTATTATGTGCGACTCATCTAGCTTCCAGGCTCTGGGGCTGGATACGACATGGCTCTCAACGAACAAGGTTTGATTTGAGCGGTCTAATTTAGGGCGCTTTTTGGATCAGTTATTTGCTTAAGCATTTCTTAAGGGAAGTCTGTTGGTGTTTTACCGCCACGCCCACCGAGGGATACTCCCGACGTGGTGAGTTTGTAGGTAGGGTGTCGTAGAGATCAGAAACTCGAAGGTGCAAAGGAACGCAAGATTTTAGACAGGTTCGGGCCGCTGAGAGCGTAATACCCTACGTCTTGTGTGTTTTGTATTGTCTTTGATGATGATTGTCCCCAAGATGATCTCTGTCCGCCCTTATATAGTCTGGGGGGATAGGTTTACATGGAAGTCCTAGTCGGGTACAAGCCTAAGAGTTCTACCCGAATACTTCTCGGGTAGTTTCCTACTGTGTCTGACTAGTCTAACTACTGTACGAGTAATCCTACTGCATTACGAGTAGTTACAACAGATATAGGGCGTGGACCATGTCCCATCCCGTATCCTCGAAGAAGTGTGCCATGTGGACAGTCCCGTGTGCCCGGATCTGACAAAGTCATTTCAAAAAAGCGGTTTTTAAATTTCTGAATCAATTTGCCTATCTTAGCCATCAAATCTTTACCGTCATATATTGCATGCCATGATTCTTTGGATTCTTTATTCAAAACCTTGAGGATTTGGATTCAAAACTCGGGGGCTGCAGGGAGACTTGTCATCAACAACTTATTTTTCAAATCTTTTAGAAGATAAGGACAGAAGACTAAATTGACGCTCAGCCTGATTTTACGAGTCAACCTAAGGCTCGGGGCTACTCCATATGGAGTGCGAGTTCAATCGCACCCCATATAAAAGAAGACTTCACAAACTACTCAGGGCATGAGCATCTCACAGTCTCGATGCAGCCAAGGAAGTAGTCGGAAGACACCTTCAAGATGGAGTTCGAAAGAACTCGAAGACGCCTTTAGAAGTACTCTAAAACATGCGGTACTCGACTACGAAGAGCTTTGGGGCTTGTTAGACCCGGACCCACGGGACTACGCACATGGCCTGCATCTTACAGGATAAGGGGTGGGATATAGCCCACATCCCACACTAGTCGTAACTACTCGTAGCATAGTAGAACTACTTATACAGAAGTAAAACTAGTCGGAGATGGTACGAAACTACCCAAAAAGTACTCGGGTAGGACTCCTTAGCTCGTATCCGGATAGGACTTCCATGTAACCCTGTCCCCCAAACTATATAAGGGCGGGCAGGGACCCCCTCCAAACAGAAGATCACCCAATCACTATCTAAAGCAATACAAACCACACAGGACATAGGGTATTACGCTCTCGGCAACCCGAACCTGTCTAAACTTTGTGTTCCTTGCACCCTTGAGTTTCTGATCTCGGCGACATCTTACCTACAAACTCACCACCTCGGTGGCCCTTGGTGGGCGTGGCAGTAAAACACCGACACTTGGTGTTACAATGTCTCTTAGAATCTAGGATGGGAAAGTAGAGTCTCTTGGAAAACTAGTGGAGGCCTGGATCAAAGTCAGAGGGCTTCCACCAAGATGGTGTCACTGGTTGGTTTTTCAGCAAGTGGCTTCTAGCCTGCAGAAACTAGCTGATGTAGATTGGTACTCTCTGTTCTCAAACCACTTTGAAATGGTTAGGCTGAAGATTATGTGCAAAGACCCCACCAAGATCCCCTTCCAAAGGGTGGTGGAGCTGAATGATGAACTCTTTCTGATCTACTACAGAGTGGAAGGAGTGGAGCAGACTCCTAACAGTAAAAAGGAAAAGGATGATGATGATGATGACCCTCCAATGAATGATGATGAGGATGATCTTCTAGGTGACGACTTAAACAACACAGAACCCCGGGGGGGGCCTCCAGCACAAGGTGGGTCTGGTCAGGGGAAACCAGAATCAAGCCACAAAAGGAAATTGGGTGATTGTTCCACATCTCAGCAGAAGACAGGGGGTAACCATCTCAGTGAAGAGGTGTAGAAAGCTATGATGTCTATTCAGCAAGAAGAGAGATGGGATGGTCCAAAGAGCGAGGAAAGTCAGATCTGTATCAATCTGCTGCAGGCAATGGAGCTGGAAGACAATGACTCTGAAAGAGATCCAAAGGAGGAAGACCTATTGCTGAGAGATGAGGCTCCCAGAAGAATGGTCTTATGCCCTTGCCAAGGACAAAGAGCGGAGTTAGCAATCAGATGTGCATCCTGCTGATGCAAATATAAAAGAGTGGTGAGGAGAAGCCGGCCACTGAACCTATGGAGAATGGGGCTCAAAACCAGCAGAAGAAGTGGAAGAAAAAACCCACCAAAGTCTGGGGTCCAGTACAAGCTGAAAGGAAAAGTTTGAGGCATGTGGATGATCGAAGACCAATGCTGGAGAAAGCCCACAATCTGAAAAGAAAAGTCAACCTGGACAACAATGCAGGTAAGAAAAGCTATGTTTCTGCAATACTTTCTAAAGCTACTTTATTGCACATTGCTTGTAGCATAGATTTACATATAGAACCCGCTGATGATAGTGTTTTAGTGGATCGGTTACAACATCTAGATGAAAGTAGAATAAATACCTTTGTTAATACCTGCAAGACTTATGGGTGTGCTAGTGGTAGAATGAGCCCAGAGAAAAATGATCTGTCGGTGGACAGCCTAGAAAATAGATTAGAGGTTACAATTCCTATCTTAAATAGTAATGTAGAAGAGAGGTTGGTGCAGGAAGAGGTCCGTGCAACACCTCCAGAGCAAATTAGAAACAACCTGGATAATGATCTTCTAGAGGCAGAGGCACTATCTGGGTGGACAAAAGTAGAGCCTAGGAACAAACATAAAAGTAAGTTTAAATGATTGGTATGTTTTGGAATATTAGAGGCTTAAGCGAACTTGAAAGAGTCCCTGCCCTTATCAACATGATAAAGAGTAATCATGTGGACTTTGTAGGCATTCTAGAAACTAAGAAAAAATTCTTCCATGAGGGTTTCCTTAGGTCCTTGACAGGTAATATTCCTTTCACCTGGAACTATCTCCCTGCACAGGGGAGTGCTGGTGGGATTTTAGTTGGAGTAAGTTTTGATAAATTCCAGGTCACTGTGGGTGACAAGTTAGAGTTTTCTTTATCTGTTATGGTCCAAGATAAAAGATCCAGCTTCTGTTGGAAACTGGTCACCATCTATGGTAGTCCCTATGACTATGAGGAAGGGAAGCAGAGCTTCCTTGAGGAGCTTCATAAGGTCATGCAGCCCTGGTAGGGGCCAATCATGTTAGGTGGTGACTTCAATTTAATTAGAGGTTTAAGAGATAAAAACAATAGCAACATCAACTTCAAGTGGGTGGATGCTTTCAGTGATTGGATAGACAAGTGGGGGCTGATAGAGCTGAACCCAAAAAATAGGAAGTATATTTGGACCAACAACCAGGAGGATTTTGGTGTTGCCAAAAATTGACAGAATTTTTGTTTCAACAGACTGGGATGCTAACTTCCCTCTGACTAGGATTAAGGCTTTAGATAGGCTTCCCAGTGATCACAACCCTCTTCTGCTTGACACTGGTTTAGGTACCTCTAGCCCAGTTAAGCGCTTTCGTATTGAAAAATGGTGGCTAGAAAAATGAAAATTTCTATAAAGTAGTTGAGAAAGCCTGGGCCATTCCCTGTAGTGAGAAGAAAGAGTATCGATGTTTGGCAGTTTAGGATCGGGACTTTTAGAAGGCTCACTAGAGGATGGGCCGCAAATGAGGTAGCAGCCATGAATCGGGAGAAAGTTGCCCTGGCTGAGGAATATAATAAACTAGATCTAAAAGCAGAAACTAGCGATTTGCTAGATCGTGAGAAGGATAGGATGAAAGTGATATCTTCATCCCTAAGTAAAATTTGGGCTCCAGAAGAGATCAAAGCTAGACAAAGGTCGAGAGATAGGGATATCTTAGAAGGATATAGAAACACTGCGTATTTCCAAGCGGTGGCAAACCAGAGAACTAGAAAAAAGAGGGTAGAGGTGTTAGAAGGCCCTAGGGGCTTAGTTGAGGATGACAAATGTATGATGGAAGTGGCAGTGAACTTCTACAAGGAGTTATTCGCCAGGGAAGAGAGTGCCAAAGCTAGTTTAGGTTCAGAGTTCTGGAGTGCCGAAGAGCTAGTTAGTCAGGAAGAAAATAATTTTCTAACCGCTCCCTTCTCTGAGAAAGAGATTAAGGAGAACATCTTTAGCTGCTACCCAGAAGGGGCCCCAGGCCCTGATGGGCTTCCCTTCCTTTTCTATCAAAAGTTTTGGGAATTTGTGAAACATAGCGGCCATGTTTAATGATTTTTGGAATGGGTCTCTGGACCTCCAAAGGCTTAACTTTGCTATGCTGACCCTAATCCCTAAGGAACCAGATGCTAAGAATATGAAAAAGTTTAGACCTATTAGCCTGTGTAACTGTAGTTTTAAAATCTTCTCTAAAGTGTTGATGTTAGGCAAGGTTATTGGACGGTTAATCTCTCTTGAACAGAGTACCTTTATTCGTGGTAGATACATCTTAGAAAGTGTAGTTGTAACACATGAGGTAGTACACTCCATTCATAAGAGCCAGAACCCAGGTGTGGTCCTGAAAGTAGATTACGAGAAAGCTTACGATAGAGTCCAGAGTTTTTTTTATCAGCCGATTTTTCCAGATTTTTCCGATATATCTCGTTTATCGGTGGAGTCCGATTTTTTCCCTTACCGGCCAAAAATTTCGGCCTTTCCCGCGCGCGCCACCATGGTCCAAAATCTACCCACGCCGGCCCATTTACCTTTCCAGCCCATCGAAACCCTAAACTCCCTCACCCTCCGGCCTCCAGGCACAGGCTCGCAGCGTCGGCGGCGCTTGTTCTCCTTCTTCCTCCAAATCCCCACCCTCCGCCGGCGCCGCGCACCTGCACACCGCGCCCAGCCTCGCGCACGGCAACGTCAAGTCCTCCAACCTCTTGCTGCGCCAGGACCCCGACGCGGCCACGCTCTCCGACTACTGCCTCCACCGTATCTTCCCCCCAGCCCCCGCGCGTGAAGCGCCCCGACCCGAAGATCAAGGCTAAACCATGTATTAATTACCGAACAAAGTCTCCGGCATAATACATGTTACATCAAGTGGAGTCCAGAGTCATACAGAGCTTTATTCTACAAGTACACAAGGAGTAATGCGACAACACAGAGCTACACAACTCAAACATAGGATAGTGACTATCATGACGGCGTGGAGGACTAGCTCTTCATCCATCACGACTCCACTCGACCAGCTTGGGTGCGGACACGATCTACTCACAGTCTTCTGGAACAAAGTCGGGATCCTCTGGAGAAAAATCAACAAGGGTTGAGTACAAGAGTACTCAGCAAGTTCCACCTCACCCTACGGGAGGGGAATGTCATGCATGACTCACATTAACCACAATGCATATGCAATGCAACTCATGGTACGCCCTTCTTCCCGACACAACCCACAGTAGGTAGCTCACTAGTTGTTAGGACCACACTGTAGCTTGTCCATTCCGTGGACACGGACCATTCGAATGGATTCTACACTCTGCAGAGGTCGTACACTGTACCCACAAGCTCAACTGCCCGCACGGACAATCGACATAGCCGACACCCAGCCGTGGTCACGCCCCAGCCCGGCCGCACAAACCCTTGGGCCCTGACCACAATGGTCTATACCCATGAAACATCCCTGCGACCGTCAGGCTAACAAGTGGGATTAGGCTAAGTCCGCCCCATAACGGAACCTGTGGTCGTACTAAGGTAAGCTAGGTGAGATGTCAAAACAACTCGGTCCTTATGGTTCGCCAGGGCAGCAGCCATCCCTCAACACATCAACTCGAGCCTACCTCCACGGTAGCACTCACCTGCCAGTCTACCACCACGGTAGCGCCGGCTTCCAGCATACCCAGCTGCCCTAGCCTCAGCCAAATTCCTTCATAACCTAGCCTCAACTCTGGATATGCATAACTACTCATATGTAGGTATGAGCACACTCGATCACTCAAGTACCGATATATATAATCGATCCTAAACCAGGGCTACAACTAGACGTCCTCACATGGATGCAACCGCTCACGTAGGGGTCGATGAAATTTGCCTTCGCTTACGTATGCGTCATTGGCGGCGGCTTCCTGCTCGCGGTATGGGTCTTCTGGCTCCTTGGCAGGCTCCTCCTCGGTCACTCCGTGATCTACGGGCGGAAACGGCACAACCGGCAAACAAACACAAGCAAGCTATAAAATAAGCTCAAATGGAAATGACAATAGGAATTGATATGAAGGAGATATTGGGTTTATAGTTTTGGTTGGTACTTAAATAGAATGATTTGGGTTAGGTGCTCACGGCCTGGTGGATGTTTTGGGCCTTTATTAGTATTGCGGAGTTAATGGTCGGGGCTGCCTGCCATCTCACCTTGGCGTGCAACAGCTCGAGGAATAGGGTCAACTGTTGGGGCTTCGTCTCGTGAGTGAGCTGGGCTCGTGAGGAGTGGTTCAGCTAGCGGAGTGAAGCGGCTCGGTGTGCTTGGGCTGGTGATGGAGTTCGTCACGGCCTCGCTCCTTTTATAGGCGAGGGGAGTAGCAGTGGCGTCGCACGGGGACGGGCGACGGCGTGGGCTGCGGCAGCTCGCCGTCAACTCAAACAGTGACGGTGCTGAAGGCGCGAGCGTCGAGGCGGCAAAGCCGGCGAGGACGCTGCGGTGGCGTGGGCGAGGTGGGGACACGGAGGTGGGCGGCACGGCGCGGTGCCGGCGGCAGTGTGCGGTCCCGTCGTGGGGCCACGGAGGTGGGCGGCACGGCGCGGTGCCGGCGGCAGTGCGCGGTCCCGTCGTGGGGCCGGCGTGTCGCGCGTGCGCGGGCGAGAGCGAGCGTGCGCGGCGAAAAAATATCTCGACCGGCACTGTGCATGACGGTTTATTCCAAGGTCAATGGTGTGAGTACTTTGTGGTTTCCAGGGGATGATGAAGTTATTACGAAGGAAGTAGGCGCTGTTATGATTATCTGAGAATTAGGGCGTGGTGCGGTGACTTGAGAGGCTTCTGGTTACTTAGTGTACCGGGTCCTTTTGAATCACAACTTATATACTAAGTACTTAAGTTTAACTAGGAGACTAACGCTTATAAAAAAACACTTACCTTATTGGAGCGGCAAAGTCCCGAAGGAACACGCGCCTTTAAGTGGCTAGTCCAGCACTAACCCTCCTAGCCCTACCACAACCTATCTACCTTGCTCATGGGTGGATGTCATGGCAAGGAGGGGGCTCTATTTATAGGTCAAGGGAAGCCATGGTATTAGGACAAGTGTCCTCCTTCTAGAGAATTCCAAAATATCTTAACATTTTCAAAATTTTATTTATTACTATTTCTAGAGTCTTCCATGGAAAATATCTCCCCCCTTGCTTAGTGGAGAAGGATCCTTGAGAATATTTTATTCTTGCTTAGGGGCTAAGGATCTAGAGAGTTGCCTTGAAAATATCTCACTATTGCTTAGTGGCTAAGGATCTAGAGAGTTGCCTTGAAAATATCTCACTATTGCTTAGTGAAGAAGGTCTTAGAGAGTTTGTCTTGCATCTTCTTCAAAGTGATGAAAATTAGGATGTTACAAACCTACCCCACTTAGGTTGAATCTCGTCCTCGAGATTCAGGTGGGTCCTGAAAAAGGTGGGGAAACTCGGCTCTCAGCGCTTCCTCTCTCTCCCATGTCGCTTCCGCTTCTGAGTGCCTGCTCCACTGGACTCGGCAAAGCTTGACGGTGGACGTCCTGGTCTTACGAGTCACAGTGTCCAAAATCTTAACGGGCACCTCTTGATACCTCAAGTCATCTTGCAGATCAATGGTGTCCTGTACCACTTGTTCTTCTGGCACTCTTAAACATTTTCTCAGCTGGGACACATGAAAGACATTGTGCACATCTGACATCTCCTCCGGCAATTGGATCTTATAAGCTACGGCTCCCACTTTCTTCAAGATCGGGAAAGGACCGATAAATCTTGGGGCCAGCTTCCCACGCACTTGGAATCTGCGCATGCCACGGATTGGAGAGACTTTAAGGTACACATGATCTCCAACCTCAAAGCTGAGCTCACGCCTTCTCTTATCCGCATAGCTTTTCTGGCGCGACTGAGCTGCCTTCAAATTTGCTCTTATCTCGGCCACTTTGTCTTCTGCTGCTTCAATAAAATCCGGTCGCTCCACGATGCGATCCCCAACTTCAGACCACATCAGCGGAGTCCGACACTTCCTTCCATAGAGGGCTTCGAACGGCGACATTTTGAGGCTGGTCTGATAGCTATTGTTATAGAAAAACTCGGCATATGGCAGACTATCTTCCCAGTCCTTACCATAAGTGAGGACACAAGCTCTCAGCATATCTTCTAGGATCTGGTTGATCCTCTCAGTTTGGCCATCTGTTTGAGGATGATAAGCCGAACTAAAATCCAACTTAGTGCTGAGTGCTTCATGCAGACTCCTCCAAAACCTTGAGGTGAACTGGGTCCCTCGATCTGAGACTATACGCTTGGGCACTCCATGTAACTTCATTATACAGTCGATGTACAGCTTAGCTAGTTTGTCACCTCCGTAAGTGGTGCGCACAGGTATGAAGTGGGCAACTTTTGTGAGGCGGTCAACAACTACCCAGACGGAATCATTACCACTCTTGGTTCTAGGTAGGCCAATAATGAAGTCCATACCAACTTCATCCCATTTCCAAACTGGAATTGGCAACGGTTGGAGTAATCCACTAGGCTTCTGATGCTCAGCCTTTATCCATCGACATACATCACAGTATGCCACAAACTTAGCTATATCGCCTTTCATTCCATTCCACCAGTACTTTTCCTTAAGGTCCAAGTACATTTTGGTGGCACCAGGGTGAATAGAGTAAGCTGAGTTGTGTGCCTCATCCAAAATGGTTTGACGGTAATGACCTTGCTTTGGCACACACAGCCGCTTCTTAAACCATAGAACTCCATCCTTATCCACCCTGAAATCCGGGGCCTTGTTTTCTCCGGTTTGGGCCTTGATCTCCATTAGCTTCTCATCATCCTTTTGAGCCTCTTTGATTTGGTCATCCAGGACTGGTCGAACACTAAGGTTGTAATTATAGGAATGGGGTACCACACTTAGGTTCAACTTCTCCATTTCCTCACGTAACCGTAGCTCCTGGGTAACCAAGTGGTGGCAATAAGCTTTTCTACTTAAGGCATCTGCCACTACATTTGCTTTACCCGGATGATAATGGATCTCCAGATCATAATCCTTAATTAACTCCAACCATCTCCTTTGCCTGAGATTAAGTTCTGGTTGGGTGAAGATATACTTAAGGCTCTTATGATCCGTATAGATCTCACACTTATTCCCAATCAGATAGTGCCTCCAAATCTTCAGAGCATGCACTACCGCTGCTAACTCCAAATCATGAGTTGGATAGTTCTGCTCATGGGACCTTAATTGACGAGAGGCATAGGCTACAACTCTCCCTTCTTGCATAAGCACACAGCCTAAGCCTTGTCTGGAAGCATCACAGAAGATAACAAAGTCCTTGCGAATGTCAGGTAAGACCAACACGGGTGCGGTAGTTAGTCTTTCCTTTAGTTCATGGAAACTCCGCTCACAAGCTTCTGTCCAGACAAACTTCTTGTCCTTCTTGAGCAGCTCCGTCATTGGTCTGGCTATCCTAGAAAATCCTTCAATGAATCTCCGATAATAGCCAGCTAATCCAAGGAAACTTCGGATTTCTGAGACAGAGGTTGGCTGTTTCCACTCTGACACCGCAGTTACTTTCTCCGGGTCCACTTCTACTCCTTCAGCAGTCAGGACATGCCCAAGGAAGCTTACCTTCTGTAGCCAGAATTCACACTTACTGAACTTGGCATACAGTTGGTGGCTCCTAAGCTTGCCCAAAACTACTCTAAGGTGCTGCTCGTGCTCTTCGGCACTCCGAGAGTAGACTAGTATGTCGTCGATAAAGACAACGACAAACTGGTCCAACTCCTCCATGAACACTTTATTCATGAGGTTCATGAAGTAAGCAGGAGCATTGGTTAAACCGAACGGCATTACCGTGAACTCGTATTGACCATAACGAGTCACAAAAGCCGTCTTAGGCACATCTTCTGGCCTAATCCTCAACTGGTAATAGCCTGACCTCAGGTCTATCTTGGAAAAGAACTTGGCTCCTTTCAGCTGATCAAACGGATCATCTATCCGAGGCAATGGGTACTTGTTCTTGATGGTGACCTCATTCAGGGCTCTATAATCCACACATAGCCTCATGCTTCCATCCTTCTTCTTGACAAAAAGGACAGGTGCTCCCCACGGCGATGAGCTAGGTCTTATATAACCTTTTTGCAAAAGCTCATCTAATTGCTTTTTCAACTCGGCTAGCTCTGGGGCTGCCATCCTATAGGGTCTCTTAGCAATAGGGGCTGTACCGGGGACTAGGTCAATGGCGAATTCCACTTCACACTCTGGAGGCATACCCGGTAATTCTTCAGGGAACACATCCATATACTCCGCTACTACCGGTACCTCCTTCGGTGTTTCAGCCTTTAGGTTGTGTAGCATGGGGCCTGGTCTACTGACCCTAACATGGCAAGTGACCGTTTCTCCATGATGATTGGTCACGGTCACAGTCCTTTCTGCACACGCTATGCTTCCTCGGTGCTTGGTTAACCAATCCATCCCGAGGATAACATCTATCCCTTGGGAGTTGAGTACCACTAGGTTGGCTAAGAACACTACCCCACTTAGGTTAATAGGGATGCCGATAACTCCTAAGTGGCAAGGTATGTGGCCTCCCGGGGACTGAGTTATTAATGGCCTCTTAAGGGCTACCGTATCAACATTATTAGTTTCCACAAAGCTTGACGATATAAAGGAATGTGATGCACCGGAGTCGAAAAGCACAGTTGCAAGAACTGATTGGACCAGGAACTCACCGAGTATCACTCCTGGGGCATCCTCAGCTTCTTCGGCGTAGACGTGGTTCACCTTCGCCTTTCCAAATGACTGTTGACTCTTTGCTGGTGCTCCACGGCTGGCTCCAGATGCTTGCTTTGGTCCATTCACTGAGTTGGAGAAGACAGACGGTGCTGGCTTGTTCTTATAGGGACAGTTGGCAATAAAGTGCCCTGTCTCACGGCAGTTAAAGCAAGCCTTCGGGTTGGTCAGCTGGCTCCCTCCGGCTGACTGAGTGTGGTTAATACCTTAAGTCTTAGCAGGTGCAGACTGAGATGGCTGCCTGAATGATGCAGTAGGCACCTTGTAAGAAACCACACTATGACTCTTCGGTCCAGAATAAGCTGGGTGCTGAGTTTTCTGGGCCTTCTCCTGGTGAAACACCTTCTTGCTTTCAAACTTCCTCTTTTTGTCCTTCATTTCTTCCTTCTTGTGCTTCGCAGTAGTGATGGCCTTGTTAACTAGGGTGTTGAAATCCGGGTAAATAGAAACTCCAAGCAGGGTCCTTATCTCCGAATCCAAACCACGAAGGAAGGCATCTTGCTTCTGTTCATCTGTCTTCAGCACTTCTGAGGCATAACGGGATAGCTCCGTGAATTTATGCAGATACTCTGTCACTGACAGATTCCCTTGCTGCAGACTCATGAACTCCTCCAACTTAAGCTTCATCACACTCCTAGGAATGTGATGCTCCTTAAACACTTTGACAAATCTGTCCCAAAGCATGGTGTTAGCATCCTCATTCATCTCTCTGTAGCCTTGCCACCATGCTAAAGCTGGTCCTCTCAGTTGCTGGATGGCCAATAACACCTTATCACGGTCATCAGCATGAACAACTTCTAGCTTCATCTCGATTTCTCTGATCCAGTCATCAGCCTCAATCGGGTTGTCGGATCCTCCAAACTTAGGTGGCTGCAAGCGGTTGAAGTCTGCAATCCTGCTGCCATTGCCTTGATGCATTGCAGGTCTATTGTTGCCAAGATTGCCTTGAGCTTGAGCCGTGAGAGTGGTCACAAGAACTTGAAGGAGTTGGTTCTGTTGCTGTAGTATGGCTGCTAGGTCAATGGGTGCGGGGGCACGGGGAGGTAGCTGCGGTAGGTGTCCATTTTCTTCTGGAGCTACATTCGGAGGGGCCTGGTTCCTCGGATTGACCTCGTCACCGTCCTCCTGAGCATGGAGTCCCTGGACTCGGCTCGAACGACGGGACATCTGCGGTCAAGGAGGGATAGGATAAAATTAGGTGGCTCTCCCTATTTATTACTAGGGTAGATTTGCATGTATATAAATATATAATAGCACACAATATCAACAAGTCATTCAAGCACCACACAAGCATTCATTCAAACAAGCAGGGATACATGCCACGACGGATTACAATAACGCGGCTCGACTTTTAAGGGTCAGCCGGGATGACTCGACTACTGATCCCTACAACACGGTCTTCGGGATCACTGTTTCCGGGATCTCGGGGAGACGCGGAAGGCGTGGGCGGCACTGGTTCGCAAATCCTCCTGCGCGGTTGGGACAAAGGGTATAGTGGGATCCCCTCTAGGATGGTTGACTCAGCGGCAGTCCCAGGATGGTGTCCCTTACGCTTGGCGCGATCTACTAGGTAGACACCTCTAAGAAGCTGGCTATGGCGGTCTGCCTGCTCCCTAAGGTTTTCTTCGGCCATGGTGAGGCGGCTCTCTGCTTCAGCTGCTCGGGCTTCTGCCTGCGCTAAGGCCAGCTTAGCCTTATGCCAACGGGACTCCGCTCTCTCAGCACGCTGGATCAAATTTCTCACGCGTTGATGCAGTTGGTCGCACAAATCATCGAGGCTAAGCAAATAGCCCGACATAGCGACAACTGTGGGGTTCTTCTCTGTCCCAGCAGGACTTTCTAGGTTGCGGATCCTTGCCGCCCAAGCAGGACGGTTACGATCCAACGGTGGAAAGTACTTCATGGGAGTGGAACCCAAGTGCCATTCGAACATCTGGCACAGGTGCCGCAGTGCCTTGCGAGCTGCAAGTTGAATGGTGTCAGGCATACGGGCTCCAGTGGCGGTGACACTCCAGGGTTGCATCTCCAAGTATTTATCGCTGGCGCCAATATGGACGGTGACCTCACAGCTTTCGGTGCCATGCTCCATGAACTCGCGACCCACGTACTCCGGTCGTTCCGGAATACCTAGTCGCACCGTGGCAGCATAAAGCACCCTGGGGAATCCATCTTCGTTGATGCAGTAGGTGGTGGTCCAGTCATCCGCCATCTAACTTACAAAGGTAGGGTTAGCATAATAAGGATAAAGTTTTAAGGAGTAATAGGGTTCCAAGAATTGACCATCCTAGGGCTCCTACGGTCCTCGTTACTACCGATTCGTGTCCTACAGCCAAGCATGGCTCTGATACCACCTGAAGCGCCCCGACCCGAAGATCAAGGCTAAACCATGTATTAATTACCGAACAAAGTCTCCGGCATAATACATGTTACATCAGGTGGAGTCCAGAGTCATACAGAGCTTTATTCTACAAGTACACGAGGAGTAATGCGACAACACAGAGCTACACAACTCAAACATAGGATAATGACTATCATGACGGCGTGGAGGACTAGCTCTTCATCCATCACGACTCTACTCGACCAGCTTGGGTGCGGACACGATCTACTCACAGTCTTCTGGAACAAAGTCGGGATCCTCTGGAGAAAAATCAACAAGGGTTGAGTACAAGAGTACTCAGCAAGTTCCACCTCACCCTACGGGAGGGGAATGTCATGCATGACTCACATTAACCACAATGCATATGCAATGCAACTCATGGTACGCCCTTCTTCCCGACACAACCCACAGTAGATAGCTCACTAGTTGTTAGGACCACACCGTAGCTTGTCCATTCCGTGGACACGGACCATTCGAATGGATTCTACACTCTGCAGAGGTCGTACACTGTACCCACAAGCTCAACTGCCCGCACGGACAATCGACATAGCCGACACCCAGCCGTGGTCACGCCCCAGCCCGGCCGCACAAACCCTCGGGCCCTGACCACAATGGTCTATACCCATGAAACATCCCCGCGACCGTCAGGCTAACCAATGGGATTAGGCTAAGTCCGCCCCATAACGGAACCTGTGGTCGTACTAAGGTAAGCTAGGTGAGATGTCAAAACAACTCGGTCCTTATGGTTCGCCAGGGCAGCAGCCATCCCTCAACACATCAACTCGAGCCTACCTCCACGGTAGCACTCACCTGCCAGTCTACCACCACGGTAGCGCCGGCTTCCAGCATACCCAGCTGCCCTAGCCTCAGCCAAATTCCTTCATAACCTAGCCTCAACTCTGGATATGCATAACTACTCATATGTAGGTATGAGCACACTCGATCACTCAAGTACCGATATATGTAATCGATCCTAAACCAGGGCTACAACTAGACGTCCTCACATGGATGCAACCGCTCACGTAGGGGTCGATGAAACTTGCCTTCGCTTACGTATGCGTCATTGGCGGCGGCTTCCTGCTCGCGGTATGGGTCTTCTGGCTCCTTGGCAGGCTCCTCCTCGGTCACTCCGTGATCTACGGGCGGAAACGGCACAACCGGCAAACAAACACAAGCAAGCTATAAAATAAGCTCAAATGGAAATGACAATAGGAATTGATATGAAGGAGATATTGGGTTTATAGTTTTGGTTGGTACTTAAATAGAATGATTTGGGTTAGGTGCTCACGGCCTGGTGGATGTTTTGGGCCTTTATTAGTATTGCGGAGTTAATGGTCGGGGCTGCCTGCCATCTCACCTTGGCGTGCAACAGCTCGAGGAATAGGGTCAACTGTTGGGGCTTCGTCTCGTGAGTGAGCTGGGCTCGTGAGGAGTGGTTCAGCTAGCGGAGTGAAGCGGCTCGGTGTGCTTGGGCTGGTGATGGAGTTCGTCACGGCCTCGCTCCTTTTATAGGCGAGGGGAGTAGCAGTGGCGTCGCACGGGGACGGGCGATGGCGTGGGCTGCGGCAGCTCGCCGTCAACTCAAACAGTGACGGTGCTGAAGGCGCGAGCGTCGAGGCGGCAAAGCCGGCGAGGACGCTGCGGTGGCGTGGGCGAGGTGGGGACTGTGGCAGAACTAACCTGAATTATACCGGCTCAAGTACGCGAGTCCACTCCAGAGGGCTCCAACGTGCTTCAAACGGTATAATCCCTTGGCCTGTCGGGTAACGTCCCGATAAACCACCGATACACAGGATCAAATAAGGTTACCTCACACGAAGGTGAGTCCAGAGATACAATCACCATCACATTTTACAAAATAAGGAATTACATTACAAGAGTTTTCCAAAAGAAGTACGAAGTTTCAAGTCTAGAGAAAACGCTACAAACTGTTAAAGCTATGACTTTTGGCAGCGGAAAACATACGCGATGATTTACAGCACGTCGTCGAGACGGATGTCATGCTAAGCCCGGGCACGACATCACTCAATATCACCAGTGTTGGCCGAGGACGAATCCCATTCCACGGACCAATCTTCTGGAAGAGCACAGGGCCAAGGCAAGGGAAGAGTAGGGTCTTCAAGATATTACCTGCAAAACATATATCTAGCAAGGCTGAGTATACTAATACTCAGCAAGGCTTACCCGGGGTTGGGTATACTTTAGCCCATAATTAGACTTATGAAGGCATTGTAAAGGTTCTGGGTTTGGTTTCAGCTGAAAAGCATCTAAGAATAGATCCTTATGTTCAACTTTTAGCTTCCAAGTTCTATGTGATTATCCATTCTAGATAAGCACTTATAGCTAAGCAAGCAAGGTAGAGCTCTTTATCTCAACCATCAGTATTACTTATCATATAATTGCTCTTGTTACTCTGTGTGATAAAGGGATTAAGTAGTCTCAATCATCGTGAGAGGCGGACGATTCTGAATCGAATTTAACCTTGCAAGGTAAACCTAACTCACACGCTTGGAACACCACAGGGTCGTTCCGAAGCAACCGTTTGCCTTTCATTCCGACTCGTGGATCAGAGCCACCACAAGCGACTGCAGGAACATACGCACATCACTCGTGCAGGACATACGTCTGTAGCGCGACTACAAAACCCGTATTCCTGGTTGCCCTTGCAACACGTATTTCCTCAGTCGAACATAAGTAACCAGAAGAAGCAAGACGAGTGGTGGGAGGTATGTCCACTCCTCGGGCCGATTGGTTACTAGGCTTACCGCTTACCATATTTCGCGGCATGTGGTTAGTACTTTCAAACGCTTAACCCCGATCGGCACACACCGCGACCTTATCAAAATTCAACAACACAGATGGGGTATCACCTCAACCATGATACCGCACAAAACTCCCGTCCGGCATCCTTATAGTGATAACAGGAATGTAAACATTACAATTCCTATATCGCGCGAGTGACAGGAAATCACCCGACTTCTACCGGTCCTATTAGCATAGCATCTAGTCGATATGACCTCAGGTGCAATACATTGGTTCCTAGGATTCATGCATCTAGGGTTTCAAGCAATTCCTAAGAACTTAATGCATAGAATACGTAAATAGATATAGATTGCAGTGTAATAAAATAGTAGGTTATGTCCGGGGCTTGCCTTTACTGGTGGGACTGAAGTCAGAAATGTCAATATCTTCCGAACTTTGGTTCGGGGCTTCAGTTAATACCTTGGTGACGTTTATTTGGTCTTCAGGAACATCCTCCGTAGACTCCGGGGAGATCTCGCAGGTACCGTTGTCGAAAACAGTCGTATCTATATGCAATGCAACATTACATTCAAAGGGTGCACATAAAACTACCTTACTTCACAATTCAATTGCAAACCAGCACTCATACAACATACTAGTCACATATCAATCAGAAAGATCGGAACTAAACTTAGATAGAGTTTTAAGAGGACAACCAATTAAGATCAGCTACTTGTTGAGGGTTACAATAGAGCTGATTGGAAACAGCGAGGGTTTAGTTGATTGATGAGTGCATCAGGTTCCTAGATGATCGATGAAAGCATCGATCACTTCAGCAAAGGGATGATTCCTAAAGCAGTTGTGTCTTAACTGAGATGTGCTTAAGTGTTATCTTAGATAACTAGGGGTGGTTGCATCGGTTCGATTACGTCAGCACAACAATTGAGTGACGTACCGCCGATGGGAGTGTGGTTGAGGATACATGACCGATAGATATAGATAGCTGATCTCTCAGTCGATAAATCGGCTGATAGAGGTGTGTGGATATGGAGGGGAAAACTAAGGATCGATCGGCTCTATGTGACCGATATGGAAAACGACTAGAATCGGCTTGGATCGGCCGATAGCAAGAATCTTAAGGTAACGGCAATCAAAACAAGGATAACGTCTTAACGGTAAGGATATGAGCACTTCGTGGGAAAGGATTAACTAGATATCGCATATCTCTGCTTATGACATAACTTCTATAGCTTACGCTTTAGCTATAATACAAGCATACACTATAAAGCACAATAAAACATTCATTCCCTAACATTTGACCTAGACCACACATCAAAGATCTCAACTCAAGATCATAACATAAAACTTGTAGAGTTTGACTTAGGGTTTCAAACAAAACTGATTTTACATTTTTATGAACTTCCTACATAAATCTATGAAATGTAGAAGTTCACGGATTTGAAATAAAGAAAGTTCTGGAAATTTTACAGAAAACACCCCAGAACTATCTAAAACATAGCAATCAAGTCCCTGGTCCGGGAGAATAGATACCAGGAAGTTAACGACGATATTCCGGCAAAGGAATCGCCGGCATTAAGAAGATTTAGTGAATCAGGGCAAACCTTGGGGTAGCCTTGGTTATGAAGAAGAACACGCGGAAAGTAAATCCCTGCGGTGAATAGGATTGGCGACGATAAGATGAGCTCGGCGATGACGAGATTCCGTGAGTGACGAAGAAGTTCGTCGGGGAGGGTTGTCGTGGGTGGAAGATGGTCGAAGGGGTAATCCCCGCGGTGACTTGTAGTTTTGCTCGGCGATCGACGAAGATTAGAAGCTGCTGGATGTCGTGAATCCCTGGGACGAAATGACAGAGCTGGATTGGTTCGCTATACCATCTCTTCCGCGAACCTTAAGGTTTCCTTGTCCCCGGACTGAACTTCCTCTGTTCACATACTCTTAGCTCTTGCTCTGCTCGCGCGTGGCCTGTCATCTTGCACGCGCTCACGCTTACGGAATCGAGTCGAGCCGGTCACCGGTAGAACACTCTCGCTCGCATCCGCGGATGGGCTAGTCCAAATCCGTTCGGACCTTCGTCTTCGCTTTGCCACCTTTCCTCCGGCTCGCCATGCCATAACTGTTCTTCCGCTTTCACAAAGACCGAGGTCTGTCCGCATCAGGGCCGCGCCTTTCGTTGTCTTCTCCTCAACGGCTTCCGACATCCTCCAAACGCGGCCCTGCTGTTCCCGTGCGAATCCGCCCTGCACGCTGTGCAGCTGCTCCTCCGCTTCCAGCTGCCTAACCTGTGTTCACCCGGCCTTGCCGCATCACTCCCGTGCTCACACACGCGTGTTCGCGCCACCTGGGCCTACTCCTGCCTCGGCCAAGCCACTCACACGCGCGCGCCAAACACGCCTCCAGCACCCTCCGCGCGCGCTCCGCTCAACACCTGTCCACACCTCCCACTTCCGTACGCCATCGGTTGCACGCTCGCGCCACCCGCTCGGCGTCGCTCACGTTCCTGCCGTTCCAGCACCGCCCGCGAACCGCTCCAGCGCCCACTCGCCTACGCGCCACCGCTGCGAGCTCCTGCATTGCCAGCCGTGCCGCTCACGAGTCTGTGTCACACCCGTACGCCGCCAGCTTGCTGGGCACGCGCGCGTCTGCTCCTGGGTCACGCCCGCTCCCTGCGTTTGCACTCATGCTGCAGTCGTCAGCCTCCACCTCTGGCCCCTCGCTCCAACGCGCCGCAGCCGCGCTGCCGGCGCCAAGCTAAACCGCAGCCAGTGCCCATTCGCCCCGCGCCGGCCACAGCCGCCTGCTCGCCGCCGCGGCTGCCGCGCACCTGCACTCCGTCTGCGCCAGCCGCTCACACTCCGCCGCTCCGGCCCCTGCACGCGCTCGCTGCCCCAGCGCCGGCCAGTGCGCTTCGCCCGCCTGCCGTTCGGGCCCAGCCGAGCCGCCGCCGTCTGCTGCTCGCCTCTACTCTGCGCCCAAAGCCGCCCCCTGCGCCTGTCGCAGCCCGCGCCTACTGCTCCCACTCCGGCCCGCCAGCCCGCGCCTAGCTCCGCTCGCCCCGCGCCGAGCCACCGCCTGGGCGCCGCCCCACCTACTCCTGCCGCTCGCCCCCCTGCGACCCGCACCGCGCCAGCTCGCCAGCGCCTCCTGCCGTGGGCCGCTGCCCCGCCCGGGCCTGCACCGCCGGGGCCCGCTCGCCGCCCCTGTGCGCCTGCTGCGCGCACACGCCACCTGCCGCTGCTCCTCCCGCGGCCGACCCATGCGCTCCCCCGCGCTGGCGCCCGCACGCCGCGGCCGCCCGCTCGGGCCGCTCAGCGCCCGAGCCCCGCCGCTCCGCGCTCGCCTGGGCCGGCCTCCGCGTCAAGCCGCCCTGGGCCGAGCTGCAACCGCCGCCCGGCGCCTTGCGCCGCCTACTCCTGCGCGCTTGGGGGCCGCCCGGCCTGCTCCTGTGGTGCTTGTGCTGATCCGATTGGAGGAGGAGAGAGAGAGGGAGAAAGAGGAAAAGAAACAAGGAGAGAAGGAGATAGGTGGCCGGGTAAAAGAAACAGGAAGGGCACCAGATAAGGGAGAGCAGAGAAGAAGGTCAAGCAGGATTCTCCAAGGGCGTATACGCAAAATCAGAGAATTGCAGGGGCCTAATTGTAAAATAAAATTTCCCGTTGATTTAAAACCCTAATGGAGAAATGCCCAAAACGAAAGTTGGAGAGTTTTTCAAACTCTACAACATTGCTTTAGGGCCCAAGTTCAAAAACTCAAAATTTACATTTTTACACGTAAACTTTTGAACAAAAGTCGGATTTGAATTGCTTTTGTCCCAAAAGCGTAATTTTATAAAATTCAGGACCTAAATTCAAGCATTTATGACACGTCATTATGACGGGATAGACTCGTCATAATGGTTGGATAGACATGTCATGATGACTTGCACTTTTTACACTTTAGTCCTGAGTAATTTGAAAGTTACTTTTGTAAATCAAACATTTGCATAAAAGGACTTGTACTTTTATAAAATTACGTAAATATCCTTATTTTTACCATTTTACCCAAACTTTTTACCCACTTCAACACATGCATTTCAAATGCAATTTTTGGATAAATATATATTTTTTTTACAGGGAATAAAATAAGAAAAGCATATTTACAAAACCATCTTTTACTTATTTTGAAATCACCTTTATCCAAATGCATTTTGCAAAAACAACCCTAGATTTTTCTGTAATTACAGAAATACCCTTTTTACTTACACTTTAAATTTTCAAAAGCTTCACATAAACACACATAAGCTTTATACAAACAAACACATATTTCACACTAACAAAATATTTGCCTAGCATTGCAAATACATGAACTGTCACAGGGACACGGAGGTGGGCGGCACGGCGCGGTGCCGGCGGCAGTGCGCGGTCCAGTCGTGGGGCCGGCGTGTCGCGCGTGCGCGGGCGAGAGCGAGCGTGCGCGGTGGAAAAATATCTCGGCCGGCACTGTGCATGACGGTTTATTCCAAGGTCAATGGTGTGAGTACTTTGTGGTTTCCAGGGGATGATGAAGTTATTGCGAAGGAAGTAGGCGCTGTTATGATTATCTGAGAATTAGGGCGTGGTGCGGTGACTTGAGAGGCTTCTGGTTACTTAGTGTACCGGGTCCTTTCGAATCACAACTTATATACTAAGTACTTAAGTTTAACTAGGAGACTAACGCTTATAAAAAAAAACACTTACCTTATTGGAGCGGCAAAGTCCCGAAGGAACACGCGCCTTTAAGTGGCTAGTCCAGCACTAACCCTCCTAGCCCTACCACAACCTATCTACCTTGCTCATGGGTGGATGTCATGGCAAGGAGGGGGGGCTCTATTTATAGGTCAAGGGAAGCCATGGTATTAGGACAAGTGTCCTCCTTCTAGAGAATTCCAAAATATCTTAACATTTTCAAAATTTTATTTATTACTATTTCTAGAGTCTTCCATGGAAAATATCTCCCCCCTTGCTTAGTGGAGAAGGATCCTTGAGAATATTTTATTCTTGCTTAGGGGCTAAGGATCTAGAGAGTTGCCTTGAAAATATCTCACTATTGCTTAGTGGATAAGAATCTAGAGAGTTGCCTTGAAAATATCTCACTATTGCTTAGTGGAGAAGATCTTAGAGAGTTTGTCTTGCATCTTCTTCAAAGTGATGAAAATTGGGATGTTACAGCGCGCCCTGGCGGGAGCGGCGGCGGGTACCGCCTACCGCGCGCCGGAGCTCGTGGACGCGCGCCGCCCGACGTTCAGGTTCGACGTGTACTCGCTCGGGGTGCTGTTCCTGGAGCTCCTGACGTGCAAGTCCCCCGCGCACCACGCGTCCCTGGAGGGCGGCGACGGCGTCGTGGACCTCCCACGGTGGGGGCAGTCGGTGGTGCGGGAGGAGTGGACGGCCGAGGTGTTCGGCTCCGCCCCTCCGGCGGTCCGGCCTCCAGGCCGCCGAGGGCTGCGCCTCCTCCTACAAGTGCTTCCAGTGCTAGTGAATTTAATTTGCAGGACGTATAGAAAGATAACCTTCTCTGCTCTATCTCAGATATATATGATGTCTTTATTTCTTCATCTATATTCAGGATGCATGCTCAAGCTTTTACAGTTTGCTGATTTGAGTGCCATGGGGTCACATTGATTTGAATTTCTAGTATGATGTGTATGTGTTCCTGCTTAACAACTACTAATCCTGGCCTCGGCTCCCTGTCAGTGTTGAAGGCCCTGAGAGGAGCTCTTGGAGAAGAACGTCAAGCGGCCGGACTTGAAGCAAAGCTTCCCTGTGAGTGCCTCCTGATTTTCTCTAGCGATTAAGGTGCCTCCTTTCAACTAAAGTAATTGATTTGTAGCTAGCATCTTTATTTCTGTTTTGAGCCATATGATCTGCATCTGTGTGTTAAATATCAATTGGTTGTCCGTGAAGCAACATTATTTGTGATGATGTGTAGTGTAAAATTTGTAAGAAGTGATTGAAATTTTGGAGTGCATGAATGTAGTAGATTAATGTTGAATTGTTGAGTAATGAAAGTTTCTTTTTCATTTTAGCTGCTTGAGTGATGATTTATTTTATTGGTTTCGACTTGCTGGATCACATACTAGTAAAAATATATTGTCTGATTGTTCTTTAACGAACAGATTATACACAGATTTTATTTTCTTTTATATTAATTGAAATTAATGCTAAGGGCATACTGCAGAGAATGGATTGCCGTGGCAGTGGCAAGAGCAAAGAGAAGGCCATACCAGATAGTGACGAGGTATGCAGTGCAGCTGGTGGGTCGTCCAAGACATATGTAGTTGATAGAGCAGGTTTGTTTGACACAAAATACATGTCATTTTTTCCAAGTTCCCTCCATTGTGTGTTTTTTTTTGTAACAATAGATCTCATTCTTTTTCAGGAAAACGGATAGAATTGAAAGGAAAAATTAGAGACACATGAAGCCATGGGACAAAAGTTGGTAAATTTGGATGGAAGTGTGGCTACTGTCCTACAGGCCAGCAAAGCGGAGGTGTTACCCGTCTAAGGGAGCACTTGTGTGGATTACAAGGTAATGTGCAGCCATGTTCTAAGGTGCCACGCGAAGTTAGGGACATACTGTTGGATGAATTAGCAAAAAGCAAACAAAAGAAGAGGGACACAAGGGAAAGTCGTCTCTATATTGAGAAGGCTCTCATAGAGCATGATTATAGAACAGCTATTGCTAGCCTTGATGAAGAGGCACAATATGAGTTAGCAGTGAGTGAGTCTCTAAGGGATTTTAACTTGACTCGTGATGGTAGAGCAAGAGGTGGTGGTATTGTCATTCGGGCTGCTAGTAGTTCTAGGGTATCCAATCTTGGAGGGGCAAATACCAAGTCTTCTTTTGGGAGAGCAAGTGGAACTAGTAGTGAAGCTGGAAATGTCGGCAAGACAGTTGGCAGTGGCAGTAGCTGTGGTAGCTTGAGTAAACAAAGTTCATTGCATTCTTTCTACCCAGACCACAACAGTCCGTTTGATATAGATTTGGTACGTAATAGGGCACCATCACAACCACGAGTGGATATTATGCTTGATGGGGATTCCAAGCTTAAGCTTTGGAAGGCTTGGGCGAAATGGTTTCATGCCAATGACTTACCTGGTAGGAAAGCTGACTGCCCCTACTTTCGGGCTGCAGTTAAATTGACTCAACAGATTGGGGAACTACCTATCCCAAAAGGAAGAGATATAGATGGACCACTGTTAGATATGAACTATAATGACTTGGAAGCTCATATGGAATCTTTTAAGGAAGATTGGAGTCGTTATGGGGTTACAATTATGTGCGATTCATGGACAGACCCTACAATGATGTGTATTATCAATTTCATGATTTTTTGCAATGGTCGCATGTTCTTTCATAAATCTGTGAATGCAACCGGAGAAGTTCAAAATGCAGAATTTATTTATGAGAAGATTAGAGATGTAATGGTTGATGAAGTTGGGGCTAAGTTCGTCGTTCAGATTGTGATGGATAATGGTTCAAATTATAAAAAAGCATGCAAGCAGCTCACTACTGAACATCCACACATTACTTGGCAGCCATGTGCTGCTCATACTATTAATTTGATGTTGAAGGATATAGGAAGATTTGACGATGTTGCATATGTAGTGGATAGCGCAAAGCGCATATATAGGTTCTTCTACAACCATAATAGACTTCATGCTATGATGAGGGAGAAGATTGGTGGAGAGCTGATTCGGTGGAATGCCACTAGGTTTGGCACAGTGTTTTTGTGCTTGCAGAGTTTTTGGGATAGGCAGGACAAGTTGAAGTCATGGATGGTCTCTGCTGAGTGGAAAAACAGTGAATGGAGAAATGAGCAAGACCATGGCTTTGCATATGATTGCCTGACAAATAGGGTTTGGTGGGATAAGATGGAATCGGTGCTTAATGCTGTTGGACCCATCTTCTTTGTTCTTCGCTTTGCTGACCGGCAAAAGAATGCTACTCTATCCGGCTTACTTCCAAAGATGATACAGGCATATAATGATATATGTGCTAAGTTGAGAAAAGGTGAACAGGGAAAAAGAGATCTCCTTAACAAAACAGCCGAAGTAATCAGTAAGAGAACACGATATCTTCTTAAATGAGACACTTGTGCTTGCAGGTAACAACTGGACAGATATTTTGTTCAATTCATGTGTATTTTTTTCATGTCTCTAATATTGTTGTCTTATTTTTTTCCTTTGTAGCTGCTGCACTTGACCCTGGAGAGCTATACAGATCAAACCATGCAAAAAAATCATGTTGTCAATTGGCTGTAACTTTGGCAATAAAGAAACTGGCTACTTCAACTTCAGAGGCTGCTGCTGCAATTGACCAATATTCTTGTTTCATTGAAAAGAAGGGTCTATTTGGAGATCCAGAAGCTCTTTGGTCAGCACTTCATGGCAAAAGCAGTCCAGGTACACTTCTATGCCTAGTTACTAGTTGAAACAAGCATATCTATGCCTAGTTACTCCTTGTGTCCTTAGTTGAAACCAGAAAATCTTGTGCTACTGTTCTTGGATCATTTTGGCAAGTTACTAGTGCAGAGAATCTTAGTGAAATAATCCAATGTGCTCTTTGCTGGATCATTTATTGCAAGTTACTAGTGCAGCAAGTTACAATGTATAGAAACTTACTTTATGTGCTGTTGTTGCATATTATTATTTTTTTAATTAATTGCAGTTGAGTGGTGGGGTTCATATGAAGGGCAATGCCCTGCATTGCAAAAGATTGCAAGACGCATTGTCTCACAATGCGTATCATCTAGTGGATGTGAAAGAAATTGGAGCACCTTTGCTCTTGTTCACACAAAATTAAGAAATAAATTAGGCTTTGACAAGCTGCACAAGTTGGTGAAAGTGCATTATAACTTGAAGCTACAGATCCAACAATTCGAAGCTGACTTTCAAAGCCTTCAAGAAAAAGATGTTGATCCATGTGCTATGATGATGGATGTTGCCCTTTATGATGAACAAAACCCAATCATGGATTGGCTAAATAATTCAATGAGCGATTCCACACCAATTCTCGATGAATACAATGATGATGATCTTGATTGGAACACACCTAGCAGCTTTGTCATTGAAAGTCTGGAAATGGACATAGAAGAGGTGGCTGCATTCAAGAGGAAGCTTTGCTTGGGAAAAAATGGCAGAAAAAAGAAACAGAGAAAGCAATGGGATGAAGAAGAAGAAGAAGAAGTTATAGAGGACTATGCATCTGATTCTTCTCATGAACAAGGCAGCCCAATTTATGTTGAGTCAGGTGATAGTAGTTCCAATGAAGGTGATGGTGAGTTTCAGTTCAATTTTCTAGTTTAGATTTCGTATTAACATCATGTAAATTTTGCTCTTTGGAATATTATTTTTTCTTGCAAAGGTGATAATGATGGTGGTGAAGGAAGTGGTGGTACTAGAGCTCATGTAGGTGTATCAAATGGTTTTAGCTCAGGTGACTAAACTACAATTGCATACTTTTGCAAGTAGGCTTTCTAGAATTGTATTGGTTGCTGACAAAAAATAAATACATGTCATCACATTGTAGGTGCTAATCATGGGGAATCAGCTCCTCTACGGCCAAGATCAACTAGGATAAAGAAGCCAACTCTCAAGAGCATCAATGAACTATAAAAGGTTTGATGAACCTTTCTTTTGCTAACTTTATAACCAATGCTTTAGTGTGATTTCATTTCATGAATAGAGTTTAAACATTTCCTATGTAATTATTTGTAGGGCTGTACAACTCCGAGGAAAAGATGTGGCATGGTTCATTGGTTCAGGATTTTGTGTGGTTGTGCTGTAGCTTAAATGCACTCCAAACTTTTGTAACATGCTAATATTTGAGGCAGCCAATACTTTGCTATCCAATGGACTGTAATATGGCCTATATGACTGTAATATGTGTCACTTAGTTACATTCTATGCTGAACCTTTCATATATGCTCCTTTATTGCAATATTCTTTTGGTGTTATATGCAATTAGTGATAACTAATGGACTAGAGGCAGTTTCAAGTGAAATTCTGCCAAAAATTTTAAAAAATTTGAATTTGATCCGATATATCCTGATTATCCTGTCTATCCTGTTTATCTATAACCTCCGATAATTTTATTTTTCCGGTAACGAAAACCTTGATAGAGTCAACTTAGACTTCCTATTTGAAATCTTAGTTTCTAGAGGTTTCAGTCCAAAGTGGGTAGGCTGGATTAAGTGCCTGACGCTGAATGACACAGAGGATAAACTAAATGGCATCTGGCCAATTGGGGGAGTATTAGCGTGTGTAAAAATTTTGGTGGATTAGGTATCCCTGATTTGAGAGATCTAAATATCTGTCTGTTAGGTTCCTGGTTGAGAAGGTATCAGGTAGATGATAGGAAGCTTTGGAAACAAGTAATAGATGAGAAGTACAATACAGATAGGCCTAATATCTTTTATAGCAATGATCTAGGGGCCTCCCAATTCTTCAAAAGCCTGACGTGGGCAGCAAAAGCTGCTAAAATGGGGTATAGATGGAAAATAGGGGATGGTAGGAAAATAAAGTTTTGGGAAGACAACTGGTTAGGATCTTCAAGTTTGGAAATTCAGTTCTGGCCTCTATATGTGGTAGTGAATGAAAAGAATAAAACAATTGCTGACCTCTAGGATGGTAACAACCTGAAGTGTACCTTTAGGAGGGTGGCTGGTAAGGAAATGATGAGACAGTGGGAGGAGGTCGTCCAGATTGCTTCTACCATTAGTTTCTCTGGTGAACAAGATGAAATGGTGTGGACTTTCACTTCAAATGGAGTCTACTCTTCACAATCTTTATATAAAGTCATAGAGGTGTTACCCCAGTACATCTGCCAGCTGTTTGGAACCTGAGAATTCCCCCAGGGTCCATTTCTTTCTCTAGCTGCTCACGCAAAACAAGGTCCTGACTAGAGATAATGTGTGTAAAAAAGAATAAGCTGATAAGTCCTGTCTGTTTTGCACTGACAATGAGTCAGTTATACATCTTTTCTTTGATTGTGTGGTAGCTAAACAAATCTGGGCAAATATCTCTGAAGCCTTAGAAATTAATTGTGGTAGCAATTTTGAGTCCATAGGGAAGTTTTGGATTAGTAACAAAAAACATCTGATAATGAATATGTTTACCTCTGCTGCCCTGTGGGGGGCTCTGGAAACTAAGAAACCTCTTGTGTTTTCAGAATGGGCTCTGACAAGATGTGCCAAGTGTGCTGTGGAAGATAGCAGGTCTGATCCAAAACTGGAGAGTGCTTTGCCCAGCAGAGAAGATGCAAGAACTAGAGCTCAGGCTAGGAAAGTTGCAGTGCTTAGCAAGACAACCTGGAAGTTTGGGGAACTGGCAGGCGATCTCAAAGATGACCTGCTCAGCTTCCTGGTGAACTGCGGGGGCGACCTGACACCTTCAAAGGTCCCCAAGCACTTGGCCCACCTCTTCGTTGACGGATGGATCGACACCACAAAGGAGACGGAAGCTTGATCAACCGCTCGCCTGCTTTCTTTTCGAGGTCTTTTGTGCGCCCTGCGCCTCTCGGTGCTGTAATAGGGTAGATGTTCCTTCGAACTGCTGTCTGTCAACTTAAGGCTGTGCCTCTGCGAGCCGTTACAGTACTGTAAACTGAAACGTTCTGGTCTTTCGTTAAGTAAGACTAGGGCAAATCGCCCTAAAATTCTAAAAAATCCTCTATTCATGCTCTCAGTTCTAACCACGTCGTGATGTGGTTTTGGTGGGAGGATGATTGCTGTTTTACAATAGTAATCTGCGTTAGTATTAGTTCATGAATATGTAGGATTGATGCAACGATGTTCCTCTGTTTCTGTTGCAAGCACTATCTTCTTTTTGACCTTGCGAAGTTTAGATCTAGAAGCGATAACATTAGATGGTCATTGTATATCGTGTGAATAATGCTACTCAATTTCTATGAAGCAGGGCAGATGCAAAGGGTTGAAACCTTTTCTCCAAAATGAAATATTCAAGTTTTTATTACGAATGTAGATATTGGGATATGGATAAATTATCCTTAGATGTTAAATTTAGTCAAATGCAAGATCTCATTTCAGGTAGACCAAACGGTCCCGCTTTTATCATCTGCCCGTCTTATCGCACACCTTTATGTGACCTGATAGGACTTTTAAATTCTGATTTTTTTTGGGGAGGGGTCGGGGATGATGGGGGCAAAACAAGGACACAGGGCACAAAAGCATGTTATGCTATGTCATCATTTGAAATTATTTCAATGCATCTCTTTACGGTTCCATATGAATTTGCAGCTTTCTTTTCACAATTCACCGGCCCTCTCAGCCCCTCTCTTGTATTTTGCCACACTGGCTACATTTGAATCGTAGGTATACTAATTTATCAAAATATCGTATCAAATTGAGCAATTTACAGGTTGTTGGATCTGTAACTAACTGTCAAGTTGTCATAACCTTATTAGCTTTAAGTATGCATAAATGATGTAATTTGTTTAAAATTATTATTTGTGCATTTTTTATACTTTACAAACGGAATGCAAATTTTTCCACAAAACAATAAACAGGCGAAGTTGCATTCATAAAGCTATCTAAGTCACCAAAATCTTGGTTGCTTACAAATAGTGACTTGTTATGGGGTGGCAGCATGAGAACCCTAAGTATTTTTTAGGTAACTAGGAATTATTTTAGGTACTGCCATTAGTTGGTAGCATGCCTTTTGAATTTTGAAAAAAATACTAGAGCATCTACAAGAGCCTTTCTAAAATCTACTCTCTAAGAGAGTCACTTGAGGAAAAATCATTTTCTATATCTTTATACTCTCCAACAGCTTTTCTATATCTGGGCATAGTCTAGAGAACAATTTTCGCTCTCCATCTTTAGCTAACGAGAAATCCGAAATAAAAAAATCTATATTTAGATATTCAATTGAAGAGACTATTGGAGGGTAATTTTTAACCAAAATCTCTATTTCTAAAGATATAAAAATTCTCTTTATGCTCTCAACATATTACTTGTATTTTTCCCTAATATGAAAAAACTATTCTTTTGATAATGGAAGGTGCTCTAGCGGACTACCAAATTCATCCCCAATACTGAAATATTTTTAGTAATTACCGAAACACACCTCCTCTTACTCAGTTGCAGGGGATTTCTTGCTCTATCCTACTCAGTTGTAGGGGATTTTTTGCTTTATCCTATCCATTGAGTAATCTACTACAACATTAGCTAAAAAAATATAAAAAATATAAAAATATTACTTGTATTTTTTTCTAATATAAAAAACTATTCTTTTGATAATGGAAGGTGCTCTAGTAGATTACCAAATTCATCCTCAATACCGAAATATTTTTAGTAATTAGCAAAACACACCTCTCTCTTACTCAGTTGTAACCTCTCTCTTACTCAGTTGTAGGGGATTTCTTGCTCTATTCTACTCAGGAATTTCTTATTTTATCCTATCCATAGAGTAATTTACTACAACATTGGCTAAAAAAAATATCATCGGTGATGAAGAGAAAAAATATATCTATACTTCTATACTATAAAAGTTGAAAGAACTAAAAATAATTCTCACCAAAATTAGGTTTACTGTACTCCTTACAGAAGTTCCGTTTAGTAGCCCAAAGGTTTAATGAAAAAAGTGTAGACCCACTAAATTGATAGAAGGAAATATTTCTACCAAAATCATAATTCTTTTTTCACCGCGCTTTTTGATACCTGCCCGCCGCACCCACCCTTCGTTCGCTTCCTTCCCAATCTCCATTCTTTCCGTATCTCGCCGGTGCACGGGGCAAGGCGACAGGAGCCGTGCGGTAGAGGCGGCGCCCTTTCGCGATCTGCAGTACAGGTTGGCAGCAGACCTCCGCGGCCCCGTGCGATGCAAGCTCCGGCGGTGGTGCCGGAATGGCCGCGTTCATTGATGTTCGTTTCCCTGGCAGGCAGCTAGCGGTGGCGCACCAGTCCGCCGACGGCCCCAAAACCAAGCGACATCCAGCGGCGACCACCAGCTTGGCAGTGTAGCGGCAGCAGTCCACTGGTAAATCATCCCCGTTCTCTACATCCTCTTCTTTTGCTCCATGCCTAATGGACTAATGGTAAACTATCTCGCTAATGCTTCCTCTCCTATTTTCTTGTCCAGTGCATGTGATGTGTTCGACAAAATGCCTAAGCCACGACAAAATGCCTGTATTAATTGCAAGTTGATGGATGACCACGACCTGCATATCTATCTCCAAGGTCAGTAAATCCGGATATTTTGAATCTATCAAGTAATACCATACTCTTGAATCTTCATGTAACGAAGAGGACAATGTGGTAAAGCTGTGCAGGTTCTTTATGCTTATGTCACCTAACTTGTTGATGTTGTAAAGCCTTGACGGCCATTTTCCTTCTGTTTTGCTTATGTCTTGTTTGAACACATCACAAATATCAGATCCTGCAAATTTGCAATGATTTTGGTGGTGCCCTCAGGGTGCATTTTACAAAGCTGTTAACCCAACAAGGATCGAGGAGGGCCTTCACAGTATACAAGAACAAATGTTTCATATTTCCTTACGCACACTTTGTAGTTAAATGTTAGAAGGGAATACAGAAGGGCATTTTTTTTCTCCTTTTGTAGCTATCGTCAATTTATCAATGATGTATTTCTTCTTCAGTTTGTGTCAAGGTGGTCCACCTCCAACATTTCTAAGAGACGATTGTTGGCAATAAACCGTTGATGAATCCAAGTGGATGAACCGCTCTGTGAGCATACTGTTTTAGTGTTCCATTCTTTGGAAACCCATAAAAGTGTTGTTTGCTGATTCACATTGTTTCCTGACCCGAATTCAATTTGATCCCAGGTATGAGATCAAAATGGCACCGAGTCTTCTAATGGAGATGCATGTGATGGTCATTCTAATGTGAGTAGGCACAGCTAAGCTACTATTCTTCCTAAAGCAAATTTTTCTACTTCTCTGTCTTTAGATTTTGCATTTTAGTGAGGACAACCAAACATTCAGGTTAATTGGATGGCTAGCTAAACATTGTTTTCCATTCAAATGATCAACATCATTATTCTATGTGGCAGTAGGGTTCATTTTTTCTGTGACATTATAGTGCCCATATAATTTTGTCTGATCTATTAGGACTAGATGTCTGTGAGAATGCCTCTGTACTCTGTAGTCGCTGCTCCTCACGAAACTATGGCAGGCGGAGAGTCTAAGTCGAGATAAGTCAAGGATCATGGGTATATACTATCTCGATCTCATTAGGTACGGGAGGATGACAACCTGCTGGCCAATAATATGGGCGTATGTTATCTCGATCTACCTGGCATAGATGCAATAACTCTAAAATCACTACATAATGTGTACTGAGGTAATCCATCAATTTCAATGTACATATTGCAATTGAGCTGTATGTTGCACACCCTGAAAGCTTCAGTTCACTCCCTCATGGTTAGGTATTCTGGGATCCAATGTAGCGAATTGTGGTAATGTGCTTTTCTGGAAATTCAATGTAGTGAACTGCGTGTTGAGTCTCAATGAAATTAACATTTTATACTAAAATAACTTTCAGTTATAGCATAGGTAACTATGTATGATTCCTAACTTAGGATACGGAGATCATTTATTCATAGTCACGCTCAATAGGGGGCTCTTTAATAAACGTTTAATTTTCCTGCACAGTTTTGTGGACACTGCATGTTTTGAGTTTTGCTCAATTTTGGGGGAATTTCTGTGTACAGCAGTTAGGATAAATTGTTGTAGTAAATTCAGATTTAGAATGGTGTATTCAAGGAATTCTAAACGCACTTTGTGTGTGCACGGGTCAGCTGCGGCGACAGTCAATCTGCAGGGGAGGGCCGGCGGCAGCAGTCGATCTGGAGTGCAGCGCAGGCAGTGAGAGGCATGGGGTTGGCATGGAGGAAGAGGAGCGGCGCTGCTGCGAAAAAGGAGGAACGGGGAAGAGGATATGCTAACAGGATATGTGGTTGTTATGGGCTGGTAGGTGGGCTAGGCCTTACTCCTTGCCCTTTTCTTCCTTCTTTTTTCTTTTCTCCTTTTATGCTGTTAATTTGGTGTTTCTATATGGGTATATGGCCTCACCTCACCTCATCTAGGCGTTGAGGGGGGGGGGGGGGGGGCACCACCTTGCCTCAATGCCTTAAGAACCATGGTTCTATGCAGTGCCAATTTAGGCAACAATAGAGAAACTGGAAGGTTTTTTCTGTGCCCAATTTCTCATTTTAAGAACCTTGATTGAACTGGTAGCCTGGTAGTATTTTGTGCATTCATTTGGAGCTGGTGCTGCTTTACCTCCACATAATAATCTTACTAAGAGTATTTTTCTCTTGGATATGCAGGAATAATTTGATTCTGTAGTATCCATTGCATTTATCTATCTTGATTCAAATAGTTCATTGTCATTGTTGTTTCTTATCTGTTCACCTACATAATGGTGTAGTTTTCTTGATCGGCACAATTCAGGAAGGACCTGGACTACTTTATTATAATAGCCCTTTCCTTCTATAACCTTCGTATGTGCTTATGGAGCAAATCAATTAGTTCCCATGAATGCTTTTGTCTGCAATAGTGGTGTTTCCAAATGGTGGAGACTTGGGAGCAAAGGGTGCATTTGCAATATAAAAAGGAAGGTTGTGGCTGAAAATTTCTTTTGAGTTGTATACGGTTTCTAACTTTAAAACTTTGCAGTACTATGCCTGTTCCTTCAAAATGAATTGTTAGTTTTTACAATCATTGTGTAGTAATGTTTATTTATGCTAGTTAAACTTTTGCAGGCAGGCATTCATGTTATTATTGGGGATTTTGCATTACATCCATTTTAAGGACTTTGAAAAAGGTATAGAAAATTACATGATCTTATTGCATCTAGTTTGAAAATATCCTCTTTATTGCACTCATGTATCACAATTTTTTTTAAAATAAAAAAATTATGAACCATTTATAATATTTATTTGCTGTAATTCTCCAAAACTTTTACTGAAAGTTTTTTTTAACTCATTGCATCTTTTCCCTACTGCATCTGCCTGCGCGCTACTACACCATTCATCTAGAAGTAAGGATAACACTTCATCTACACCAACATTAATCTTTCATAGTAGGAGCAAGTGCTACGCCTATGACTATGAGCTATTTGTATCTGTTATGATCCCAAAGCAAGAAGTTCATCAGAGATAATCGTGCTTGCTTGTAGTGCCCTTTTTTTATCACTGCTCCAGAAATCAAATTGGGTTTGATTTTATCCCTGTCTTCTAAGATGTTGAGCTTGATGGCTTGCTCTTGGATGCTATTGCATATAACGTGTTCAAAGGTGGCTAGAGATTTCTGTTTTCCTTTTTCAATGCTCTGGGGGCAGTCCTAACTTATTGGACCGAGGATGGGCGAGGAGTACTATTTGATACGAAAATAAGAAGAATAGAAATTCAGATGTTGTGCTTGCCTAAAAAGGCCCACCATGAATTAGTGACCAGAGTTATCTCTCTCTTAAAATAAATATTTGATCCCTCTTTAACAGTTGCAAATCTGTCTCACTTGTGTAGGCGTATTTTTCTTGTCTTGCTGGTTAGGGACAACCCAGTTGGCTCACACACTGTGTCTCCACTCACGTTCATCTTTCTTGTCTTGCAGGTCAGGACAACCCAGTTCGCTCACACACTTTGTCTCCACTCACGTTCATCCCCAATATCAATTTAGCCGATAGCACAAAGACTAGCAAACAGTGCAAGTGCTAGAATTTGACAAAACAATCAAGCAACAAAATAGATTTATAATTTATTTTGTAAAGCTCTATTCAAGTTGTATGGTACAATTTATCTTTTGCGTAATTGAATTTCAGGATTTGTTTTAACATATCAAAGGTAGAACCTGATATTGAAAAGGGAAGAAGCATGGACTCTGCAGTATTTAGTGGTAGTATAAGGCTTTTTTGATCTGAATAATGTATCACATACTTATAAACATTGTTAGTTTAATATACCATTATATGAATGAAAATTGTAGAGAGAGACAGATAGATGGAGGAAAGGAGGGAAGAGAAGAGGGGGAAGAAATGACAATTCAAACAAGCTAATCTGACAGCTAACAAATCCTAATATAAGTTAGGCTTAGATGTGATACATTGAGGTTAGATAAGGTTTGATTGTTTCTCTCCAAATTAAGGTTTGAACAGTTCATAGAATGCACGCAAGTTCAATATTAAAGAGTGTCAATCGGATTTTTTTTTCCCTTACTATAAAGAGCAAGTATCTTGGAATGGTATGTATACAAAATTAATGTTGCTTTCTTTTGACTTCTGAATCGGATTTGATTGCTCTGGGCATTTGGTCTTTAATTGATGATTACTATTTCACCGGAGAGGATCGATGTCTATCAAACAACAATTATGGAAGCTCAATTAGCATTGTAATTGCTGGCTGAATAACTATTGTATAATCATTAGTAAATATTGTTGATGTACTATATGTAATTGCGATTTGCACTTGTTATTGGTTGAAGGAAATAAAGTAAAACCTTGGTTATTTATGAACCTATAAGATTCCTTTCCCATCTTGTAGACACGCACATAGCTCTCGTCTATGGAATTACGTGGTGCAACGAAATTTTATTATTTATTAATAAGATTTTTTAAGTAATAGTTCAATGTAATACAATAACTTTCGAATAATTGACTTTAAACACGTGTCTGTAACACATGCATCTCCACTAGTTGAATATAAATATAAGAGATGTATAATTTGCCGGAGATGCTGTACCGACCAATATATCCTCTATTGGTCTACTTATTACAAAGTTCTAGATGCAGATCTTAGCTGTTACAAGCAAGGCAACCATCACCAAAATCATACATAGAAGATCCTCAACGCCATTCTGTTCCAAATACAGACGACCTCTAAATTCCATTAGCAAGGAAACCCAACGGGCTGTCAAGGACCCGTCCGATCGGGTCAGCGGACGGTCCAGATTAGCCGTGACCGCGCTCTCGTGCGTTTGAAAGCGGCCGCGTTCCCATTCCAAAAATTCGAAGGGCCGCCACGCTCCCTTTTTACCCCGCCGCCGCCGCCGCCCGAGAACCGGCGCCTCATCCTCCCGAGCCCCCGACCATGTCCTCCCGCTCCCCACCGCCGTTCCCGGCCGCGCGGGAGTGGCCCTGCTTCCGGTGCACGTTGAACAATCCCATCTGCTCCGACAAATGCGAGGCATGCGAGGCCCCGCGCCCCTTGGAGCTCGACGCCGACAGCCCCGTCGTCGTGGCCGCCGCCGCCGCCGCGTTGACCCCGCTTCCGCAGTTGCGTAGGAAGCGGGAGCGCTCTCCCGCGGTTGCGGATGCCGAGTGCCCGGTGGAGGTCGACGTCGACAGCCCCGTCGGCGCGGTGGCCGCCCCCGCGTCGACACCGCTCCGGCGGTTGCGGAGGAAGGGGGATCGTGCTCAGGCGGTTGTGGAGGCGGAGCGCCCCGTGGAGGTCGACGCCGATAGCTCCACCGTCGTGGTCGACGCCTCCGCCTCGCCCCCTCGGCGGTGCGGGAGGAAGAGGGAGCGCGCTCCTGCGGTTGCGGAGGCGGAGCGCCCCGTGGAGGTCGACGCCGATAGCTCCACCGTCGTGGTCTACGCCTCCGCCTCGCCCCCTCGGCGGTGCGGGAGGAAGAGGGAGCGCGCTCCGGCGGTTGCGGAGGCGGAGCGCCCCGTGGAGGTCGACGCCGATAGCTCCACCGTCGTGGTCGACGCCTCCGCCTCGCCCCCTCGGCGGTGCGGGAGGAAGAGGGAGCGTACTCCGGCGGTTGCGGAGGCGGAGCGCCCCGTGGAGGTCGACGCCGATAGCTCCACCGTCGTGGTCGACGCCTCCGACTCGCCCCCTCGGCGGTGCGGGAGGAAGAGGGAACGCGCTGCGTCACCGGATGTCGTCGAGCTTCGCAATAGCGCGGGTCGAGCCGCCGGCGGCGGCGAGAATGGGGAGGGCAAGGCGGCCGCCGCCAAGAAAGGTACGCTCGCAGCCCTCTGTACTGTATTGCGGGTTCGATTGATTGGGATGTTTCTGCCTGGTGAATGGGATCGCTTCGCCCCTGTTATATCTTTTGATAAAAGAATTAGATTTTGTTATTCCAATGGTTCAGGCGGCTTGTGGTGAAAATTATACAAGTATCTAGTACTTCTGATCCCCCTCAAGATGTGTTAAATGGGACATGATGTATTGCCACAGATGAGACATTGCAATAAAGTTAGTTTGAGAGTGGCCCATTACGAGTTATAACGCTATGTCAGCTGCCAATTGGTAGTCATTATTCAGGTTGTATGCCCAATTGCCCATGTCGCCATATTTCTGTTGCATGGTGAACCACTAAGCAGAATGGATGCATGACTTGTGTAGACCTTGTTGTTACCTGCTATTTTTTCTGGCATCATTTTGTTTCAAGCTGTTACTTGTGCATTTTGTATTTGTTTCAAGCTGTTCCTTGTGCATTTTTGTTTGGTATGGTAACATGAAAACTCAAAATGTTCTTCCACAGCAAGTCTTGGGATTCATTTGGATAAGAAGACCTTCAAAATCATGACATACAATGTCTGGTTCCGGGAGGATATGGAATTGAGCAGAAGGATGGATGCTCTTGGAGATCTTATTAAGCACCACAGCCCGGACTTTATATGCTTCCAGGTCCCCATTTTGGGCTTTGCGTTATTTTGTTTTCCTCTTCTTAGTGTTATCTGATATGTCGAACTGCAGGAGATTACACCATACATATATCTGCTTATGCAAAAATCTGAATGGTGGCAACAATACAAATGCTTGTTGTCACAGGAGATGTCTATTCTGAAGCCGTATTACTGCATGCAGGTAGTTGCAACATCACATAGAAAAAACTATTTCTAACTGTGCCTAAAGGGCGTACCCAGTGCCCCTTCCCCAGACCCCGCACAGAGCGGGAGCTCTCTGCACTGGGTACGCCCTTCAACTGTCCCTAAAGAAGTTACTGAATACTTTCTTTTTCATCTCCTCGTAGACACATTTTTAGTTTATGTAAAGCCTGCAAAATACAGAGGAGTTTAAAGAGTTACGCATATTGTCATATTCGTATGGTCAATCGAGACACTTACTCATATTGTTGTCAAGTTTGTACTCATATTTTTGTCAAGTTTAAATAGTTTGACTGCATGTTTCATAACTAAACTTATTCAAAAACGTATGTTTTGTTGGGTTTTGGGTTTCATGTGGTATCATGGTTACTGGATGTACTCACCTTAAGTTGAAATTCAGGGGGGTTCAATAGTATGGAGCTATATCACCATTCACTATCCACGGTTTGTAATGTTAGAAAACTTGAACTATCATTGACCTGGTGTCACTACGCAGTTTACTACCAACTCATGCACACAATAACACATTCCAGATATTAACATGCTCACAAGCTGTCATTCAGGTGTTATGAATCCCTCTCACAATTTGTGCTTAGTTTAGATTCTTCAAATTTGTTCTTTTCATAGCCTACTGATATGTTCCCTTTATTCCATAGTTCATTTATCTTTATATTTACTGATTTGTTTCAACCTCAACAATTGCAGTTGAGCAAAGTGCCAGTTGAGCCATCTGAATGTATCCCATTTTCTAACTCAATAATGGGAAGGGAGCTTTGCATCGCAAGTGTTAGCGCAGGAGACATGACGAAGTTGGTGTTAGCCACAACCCACCTAGAGAGCCCATGCCCTGCACCTCCTAAGTGGGACCAGATGTATAGCAAAGAACGTGTAGTTCAGGCAAAGAAATCCCTGGAAATTCTGGGACGCTGCCGCAATGCAATACTCTGTGGGGACATGAACTGGGATGATAAACGAGACGGCCCCTTTCCTCTGCAGGATGGGTGGATTGATGCTTGGGTTGAGCTGAAGCCCGGAGAAGATGGCTGGACCTATGACACGAAGGCCAACAGCATGCTGTCAGGCAACCGCAAGCTGCAGAAACGAATGGACCGGTTTCTGTGCAAGCTGGAAGACTTCAAGATCGATAACATTGAGATGATTGGGAAGGAGGCGATACCGGGCATCTCCTACTTCAAGGAGAAGAAGGTTCGGAAAGAGTGTCGAAAGATTCAACTGCCTGTCTTCCCTAGCGACCACTTTGGTCTTGTTCTGACCATCACCAAGCAGGGGGGTGGCAGCTTCTGAACTATTGTTACGGTGATTCTGCAGCATTGAAGGTAGTTCTCATGTGTAGTATTTAGGCCTGTCTTTATGCATATGCCCCTCGATTTTGTGAATTTTGTGAAGGAGGCAACCATTTGCTAGACGGACATGCTAATGGTGGTGATTACCAGCTGGCTGCTTGAGTTCTTGTTACTGTTTTTTTTTGCTTCGTTGTTGGTCCTTGAGATGGTGTGGATTGGCTGAAAGACAACTTTCCATTTGGCCTGACTAATATAACTACTAATATTTTAAAAAGTAAAGTTAATCAACAGTATATCTCGAGATATGCGGAGGGGAAACATCAAAAATTTTATCCATTTTGGTAATAATTAACGCTGAAGCTTATTCTTTTTTCATAAATGCTTCATTATTTTGTCCTAGCTACCTCCTGCTGCTGCTGCTGCTGCGCCTATCTAGTATGGTAATATCTTGATAAACACTTTCCTGATTAGAAAGGGGGAAGCTGATATATCTGTGCTCCTTGCACAAAGTTTGATCTTAGTTTCAACATTTAAAATCAACACTATTTACTGAAAAAAATTGAAGCATTGAGATTTGTCATACCATAACTTGAGGAATTCACAATTTTATATAGTTCTGTTCCTGAGATTGTTCAGGATCTATGAATCGATACAGTTAGTGACACAAAGATGCATAGTAGATAGTACATTACAAGCACTGTTGACCATAGCTGCATTCAGTCTAAGTCAGCTCTAGAGACAAGAAAAGCCAGTAACTTAAGGGTACATGTTAATTGCTACCCTAGAGGAAAAACGGACATCGCAATTGTCAGCAATTGTGAATCCCAAGTGGCCGCTGCTTCATTTCGTTGCTTACATTCTAAGGTTCCTGAGCCACTTCACTCTTTACATGTACCCATACAAGTTGAACTTTCCACAAAGGTTTAATTTACAAGATACTATCGTGAGCCTACTGACTCCAACAATAAAGCCATATTAGAGCTAGAAAAGCACCATTGGTTCCTAGATAATCTAGCTTGCTCAGCTTGGAACATTCCAATCCCCATGTGTAGCGAATTCACCACCTCTGTGTAGCATGCCAACACAAAATCATCAAGGACCAAAGGTGATTCTCTGCACAAGATCAGGTCTTCTCTTGCTTGTCATCCGAAGGAGGCCAGTGATTTGCATCTCAGTAACAGCTCTGCAGAATCTTGTTCTGGAAGACACGTGTCAAGGATTATGTTGACTTAAAATCATGTGTAAGATACAATGAATCAATACTTTTCAGGAAAATATTAGTGGTACCATGCTCCCCTACAAACTAATTGCACGAATCCAAAAGTAGTAGTGAGTAGAGGAATAGTCTGTTGTCCAAGTTAGGTTCTTATCATGCCCTCAAATTTCTGATTTTCCAATTTTCTGGAGAGCAAAGAAACACTACAGAAATATATTTATTGACAATTTATAGTTGAAGGATACTGGATCATAGCTTCACTCTCTGGAGGTGTGGATTTTGATTTCTTTTTTGAGGGAGAACTGTATGATTTCCGTTTGACTTTTGAATTTCTGCTGTTGATAATTCCCTCAAAGGATATGTACCAATCATGAAGGTTAATTACATCACCATATTCTTGGGCTAGATTGCACCTGCAAAGCAAAAGGATACAGTTCATCTCACCAAGAGTAATTTAAATTAGTCTCCAGCGTTCATTAAAAAAAATTCAATTGGATCCCTATTCTTTTAATGTTGCAGGTACTCCAAACTTGAAGCTGAAATAATAGCTCGTGGACCTTTCTTAGATGCAAAGCCCAACTGGAAGCACTGCGCTGTTCAAAGGGTGGTAGCTGGTGGACTTGGGTGTAATAAGAGTATTTTGATTAAGGTTTAAAAAAGGATAAGTACCACACAACCATTTCCTCTATGCCATCTTTCCACAGTTCCCCGCTAAATGAGCAGTTCATCTAGAGACATGAAAAATATTCAATAAAGTTACATAGTCTCCTTTTCTTCCAGGCAGTCAGGTCCTCAGTTTTGTTTGGATAAAACTGAAAGCATATATATTCTATTGAAATTGTGTGACGGGCAGTCAGGTCCACAAAGTTCCTTAGTATATTTTTTGTAAATAACCATTTGTCATTGTTTTTCCTTAATCATGGGGGAGTAGCATCAATATTCCATAAATCACAACTTTCCAGATACCAGTCAAATGTTATTTAATGAATATATGGACTTACATAATTGATGTGTCATGCAAGGATCCTGACAAAGCAGTTCCAGTCCTACTGCAACAAGAGCATTTCAGATGGCTCTGTGACTTCAGTAGATCAAGTTGAACCATTCTTCTTGGATTTCCAATCAGTGCCTGGATTGAGAAACAATACTAGAAATCAGGGTAATGTTGTTTTACAGGTTTGCTATTATTATATAAATAGATGTGACAAGATAGCATCAGTTTTGTTTTTAGAACAGGACTAGATAATTTAACACCATTGGTAAGTAAGAACCACACTTACAGATTGGAGAACACCAACATTCTTGAAGCAGATGATTTCATGAAAAGGTAAACACTCAACAGGCACCAAATATTTCCTATTTGAATATACAGAATTCAGATGCTTACAGGAAAAAAACTGAATTAAATGAAAAAATTAAAAGAACCTTCCAAAATAAAGTGATAAAAATGTTTTCTTAGTGCACAAAACATAACTAAAGGGTTGATTATGATGCCAACACAATGTATGAAATTTTTTATCTTAAAGGTCCTGTTACTATATCTTTTACCTAGTAATGTCCTGTAATAGCAAGGCAACTTTCTCATTCAATGGAGCTGTCGCATTTCCAGTACTGCCAGTTGATCTCCTGATGCAGCATAAAAAAATGATAGTGAGACAATTTGAGGTAATAAAAAAATAGTATAATGGAGATTCGACTACCTAATATACTCAACCTTACGTTACTAGTACAATATTGTACCTTAAGGAATGATAAACTAGCCAGATTGATTACCAAGATGTTCAATGATTCTACTACACTAATTATATTCGGTACAAATATTCTTGTTCGTCCTTCCTCTTCAATCAAATTTTACATGGGAAGGGACTCACCTATTCCACTTTTCCTTTGTGGCCCTCGCACTATCTGCATCAATTGTGGTTGACTGAAGCTCTTTCACTTTGTCATTGATCTAGAAAGGGAATAAGCACTTTGAGAACTAGCGCAACTGTATATTGAAAGTACTATGTTTGACCCTGCAATAAATTCACATTTGGTTTCTTCATTTAAACTAAGCGCTAATGTATCCATTTGAGCAGAGAAAGGTTATCCGAGGAAAAATGTTCTCAAGGCAGTCGGACAGAAAAAAAAGCAAAAAGGAAACAAAAATCACCAACCATTTGAACATCAAAGAACAAAACTTATAGCTTTCTTTTTTCAGAAGAAATACAAATAAACAACCAGAATTAGCAAAAGCCATCATAGTAAGCACGAACACCTGCCGGCGTTAACACGGAGAGAAAAATATAAAAAGTCAGTTCTTGTGGTTTACCATAAAGAAACAAAATGACAAAAAAATATCTGGTACATTAAGGTACTGGATGGCATATGTATTTTCTAATAAACAGTATGCCATATGAAAGAGACATTTACAAAGAATGCAAGCACTACTAGCTGATAGATCAGTTTAGTATGCACGCCGAACTGTTTTTAAGAAGAAATAAAGCAATGTGAGCACACCTCACTCATTCCCCTTAAATGGATGCTCCAAACTTCAAGTACATGTAATAAAGTTTCCATTGGCAGGTACCTGAGAAGAACACACTTCAATCACTCTTACGCTCCAGAAGAACATAATTGCAATTGGAAATAAATGAAACAAATTACTCGCATCAGTGACTCAATATTGCTTCATTGGATCAGCAACACTCCGACTCTGTTAGGTAATCTTGACATCTAAGATCTAACAATAGCATTACTTTGGACCTAGTCTTCTCTCAACCCATTTAAGCTGTCGTTTTTTTCCATTTCTTTTTCTGTTCAGGGAAAGGCTTCCTATCCTAGTAATTCTAAGGTATTGAGACCAGGTTGTCAAGCATGTAGCCTCAGCCCTTGATCGTTTGCACCAAGAACACATCCTTGAGCAATCCAGTTCTAATAATGGTAATAAAGCAGATTTGTGCAGTCAAATCCTGAAACCAACTTTTGACATCTTACCTTATGGCATTCATTACTTGGGCCATATATACTTTACCAGATCCCGACTTCATTCCTGATAATTTTTCAATGTTCAATTTAGAGACCGGCGGCTCAGGATTTGATACATTTTGAGTTTGCAGATCTGGGTTGACTGCCTCACAGAAAATATCTAAAAGCTGCACTTTGTCATGTCTTCCAGCTTCATACAGGCACTGTGTATATGAGACACATTATTATTATTATGGCACTTTAGATAAGATTTCACTGTAACGACTTGCAATGACTGACAGATTTGATATAAAAACACAACAATTCACGGATGGAATGAAAACTTACCAAGAGAACAGAACTCCAATCCTTTTGCAATTTCAGTAGCGTAGACAATCCTTTTACCATGTCGTTGCTAGAATGGCTCAAGTTTGTTGCACTGCAATAAAAGTTTTATAATAAAGTGTTCCAGTACAATACTTATCAAAGACTGTGTTGCTAAGTCTTATACCTTGTACATGAGGGAAGAGCAAAAGCGTATTTCTGTATCACTTGAGGTAGCGCTTCAAATTTATCATGCCAAAATTCCTAAGTGGTATAAATCAACCATAAGTTAGATTTGGATGATGGAGAAAGAAAATAAATAACGTCAGTTAGTTGTTAGACAATAAATATAGGAGAAACTAAAAGTCATACTATACTTACTAGTACTAACATATAAAATTATAAAGAGTTAATATTTTATGATCTTCAGAATAGGAATAATAACAGCAACCTCACAATCTTCCTCAAGTACTCCCATGCACAAAAAGCTCAGAGGTTCCATGGAGAAGTGCTTACTGCATGCAAGCTGATGTTTGATTCAGTCCTAGTTGCCCATTGCATATGGAGAAAACAGAGACAACATAACAGGTAACATAAAAGGGGCAGGGAAAAATAATGTAACATTAATTATTAAGCACCAACCTTGAGAGCACTAATAAAAGAAGTTATTGTTCCATCATGCCTAAAGAAGTAATTTCTGAGGAACATCGTAACTTCATGACTGATGCAGAATCCAGCGCATGGTTTAACAAGGATAGCTTCAACAAGTGCATTCATTCTATCTGAGGGAGAGCCCAAGGTAAGTTTGCAGGGTTCTAATTGTTGCAGAGCCTCTGACGAGAGCAGTTTCTTAGGTGCATCAAGGGTAGTTGCTATCCCCATTACGAAGAAGATTGGAATTTTAATTACCCATTCACTGCAACAAAGAGACCATGCATTAAGCTGCAAATATACTATGCAAGTACTCAAATCAAGTCTATCCATCCAAAGTTATAACTTTGAGCTTTTAGTTGAGCTACATATTATGTTTATAATTGACAACCTTATCACAAAGATGTAGATAACGTAATGTGAGTTCCATGGAGCAAAAACACATTTAAATAGAGGCAAGGCAATATGCCTCCATGCTTTCCCAGATAAAACTGAGTGTGGAACCTAAAGCTATCATAATGGGATAGGTTGGTGAGTGGAAACAAGATCCTTGTTTGATGTAAACATTGCCCCCTTTTCTTTTCAAAGTTTGTACTTATTTATGTTTGGATCAGCATGGAAGATGGAAGCATACACCAAAGGACTGGAATGATACCTCAGCATCATCACAAGCTCTCCCAGCACATCACCGGAACATTGCTCCAAATCATCAATTATGACAATAATAGGCTGATCATAGTTCTCAGCTTCACAGTACCAAGACGCCAGTGCAGATACATCAGCGACCTTTTGTAGTGAGAATTGCAGCAACAGAACACATGAGAACACTCTGGTCAGTACTATTAGTACACCTTCAAAGATTTAAGCCAAGTCATGTCACTCACATCTGGAACATCTGATAGTAGCTGCCTCAACAGGCTCCTAAAGCAACCACCAATTCCATGTTTCACTGACAATTCAGCTGCTGACAGCTTGGCCAGGTGACATCCACTGGACTGGAGATGCCCCGCGAGATCCCGAAACGTTGTGATGTCATCAACAGACTCTGCATTCTCTGCAAAAGAGCAAAGTCTGAACCCATCGACAATGCAATTCTTCCACAATGGGGACAATCAGCCATTGGATATTTGACAAGGAGCACTCACTGGTGAGAACAAACGCAGTCGGGATCCTTCTGCAGATCACATCGGTTAGGAGAGGGTACGGCTGCCGGACTTCATCATGGCAAGGTTTTGCAACGGCGCGGATCGCAGAGAATGATTCCTGCGCCCATTGCAGCACCTGGTCGAACAGCTTGAGGTTGATGCCCCTGAGGACCTCCTGGTGGCAATCGACAAGGACCCAAAGAAAGCAATTCCAGGATGAGAAACCGTACCGTGCTCATAAAAGATCGTAAAAATCGAGATGCGAATGGAATCAAAGAGATGCGAGAGGGGCATACATCGATAGTGGACTGGATCCTGGACCAGATTCGGTGGAAGGCCTCCAGGCGGAGCTGCTCGTACAGCTCCGAGTCTTCCTCATCCTGCGCATCAACATCACGGGGCCTCTTCGCCGATTTGGGGTTGGGGGAAGACGGGAGTGAGGCATCAATCCGCCGCCGAGTCCGGGAGGACGGCACCGACGAAGCGGCGGCCGCGGCTGCCTTGTGGAGGACGAAGAACGGCTGCAAGAAGAAAGGAAGGGGAAGAAACGGCTAGGCATCAGTTTAGCGTCCGTGAACGGAGGGGGAAGAAGGCGAACCGGAAATAAACAGCGGACCTGGATATTGTTGGCGGCGGTGAGGGGAGCGTCGCCGGGGTGCGCGGACATGGCTGGTGCGCAGACCTTGCGAACGGAACGGAACGCTGTTTCGATTCGACGGGGACTACGGCGGCGCTGCCGCCAGCGAGCACCTTTGGGGTTGTCGGAGTGCGGGGAGGGAGGAGCCAAACCGTACCAGTGAATTGCGCCGCCGCCGCCGAGCGCGCGGAAGGAAGGAACGGCACGGAATTGCGGGAGAAAAGCGCGCGCAGTTGGCCTCGCCCCAACACTTGCAGACTTGGTTGGCTGGGGGCCAGCCCACGAGACAAGCGCCAGGAACCGGCCCAATAGCCCTCGCACCTGATAAAGTCGAAAAGTATAAAAAAAAAGAATCCGCTTTATACCGGGGTTTTGAACCCGACGTGAATCGAACACGCAACCTTCTGATCTGGAGTCAGACGCGCTACCATTGCGCCACGGATCCGGCTGTTGGATAATTGGAAGATAATACTATTTTAAACAATCACAAGCTGCGGTGACAGAACGGCAGGTACAGTAAAGTTGAAGTTGAAGCCATGAGTAAAGAGAGGAGCTGCATGTTGTACGTGTTACATATATGGGTGCGCGTGAACTAATATGAGAAGTTCAAATATTGTGTGGTTTAAGAAACGAAATGAGTTAGTCCGTCACCACCTCATTCCTCATATGCACATAATTAATATAAACGTGAGGAATGAGGTGATTTCTCTCAGATCAAATCGTCTATAGTTCTCTTGATATTCAGATCTATGTACTCGCTGCCTGCATAATATGAACATATGCCAAACGCAAAAGATGATGATATAATTAAAGAGGTAAAGTGGTCACACATGAAAGGGCCCGGATCAATGTAGTGTCTAAAAATGGCATAATGCTTGGAGAGATACCTTATTGCCTCTTGTACAAAAGAACAATCCAGCTCATGTGCCCTAACGAGTAGTGACTATCAAAAGTGGCTTGTCATTATCATTCCTGGCGCCACTTTGCTATATTTATCAATTATAAGAATTTGCAGGGACTCGCATCCATGTAGTGTCTAAAAATGGTACAGTGCTCCGAGAGATACTTATTGTCTTTTGTACAAAGGAGCAATGCGCCTCATGTGCTCTAACGAGTAGTGACTATCAAAAGCCGGTACCACTTTGCTATCTTTATCATTTATTTATTACAATATAGATGTTTTCATATTAATTTGACATATTAATTGAATGGCAAATCATTTTAGCCAGATCATAATGATAAAACTATATTAATAAGACTAGAGCTCTGTACCTTCATAATTATTAAATCTAATGAGACAATCGAACAGCCCACAAACCGGCTCACTAATAAAATAAGATGAAAAGGAGGCTGGCTTGGGTTCATTTTGTCCGATCTTATCAACTTATATTTGTAATATCCGCTGAGAAATATATACCATATAGAGTCTGTTATATCAAGAAAATATTAGTGTGACCAATATGGTGTACGTGAGATTAAGTCTTCATTATTCTTGTTATGCTTACTTGGATCTTGAAATACCTATGTCACATTCAAAATATATTGCATGAGCATCTATTTTCATGCCAAACATGTAGATCAAGCTAAGGTTTCAATTAAACACATGCCACACACACATGGAGGTGCAATGCAAAAGAAAGAAAAACTATGAACAGGGATGGAAAGGTATATAGACTAATAGGTAACTAAAGTATATAACAACGGGACAAAGATAGGGCAGTGTTTGTATGAGTACATATTGTGTTAGACTAGGGGGAGAGGGAGCAAAAATAAGCAATTTTAATTAGTCATGGACCCACACTTATCTGTTATGTCTCTTAAAATTAAAGCTTGTGCATGAGTATGGGTTGATGAACTAGCTAGTCATCTTAATTAGCGTATACTTGTCTTTGTGTCCTTATGCGAGGAATTACAAAATAATTTTTTTCAACAAAAATGTGAATTAGGAAGAGTTGGTCGATGAAATATAAATAGGAGGGTTTTGAACAGATTTGTAGTGGACGATTCTATAGTAGTGAATACATAATTGCGGACTGGAATGTGAAATTAGGTTAACGTTAAACATGAAGAAAAAGAATCTTGATAAACTTGGGTTGTCGTGGATCAAAGAAGGGACGACCCATCTATCACATGATATTTGTTGATGTTGTATTGCCCATGTAGACAGGGGAAATGTGGCGGTTGGAATCAGGAACGGCTAACTAAATATTTAGATGGGCTACAACAATTTAGATAATGTACAGAAATAGGAATAATCAATACTCTTAGTACTCCCGTTCTCTTTTACGAAGTCGTATTAGGATGCGAAAAGTCTAACTTTAAGTTTTGATCGACAATTAACTGTTGAATGATATGCACACTTAGTGGCTAAAGGGTATACCAACAATAGAGTTACTTTACATGCTTTTAATATGATATATATTGATTTTATAATAACTGATATTGTATTTTAAGAGAAGCTAATGTTCAACTTTTGTTTCCAAATACTTTTTAGAGTGCTAATACGCCTCGTATAAAGAAAGGAGGCAGCTGCATAAGATATATGGATTTGTCACAAGAATGCCTTGTTTATTTGGTCTGAGATACGCCAAGAACTTGTTGTTTCAGTGCCTTCACCACGAAGAGTGCCAGGCTATGCAGATTTCTAGATTGTCTCTTCCAACAATAATGTCGCTTGCAGCATCGAAACACACCAAAAAGTCAACATCCGACATTAAATGCCATCATTATCTTTGCACGTAGGCGCTACAGTACATATGGCAGATGATCAACATTCATCAAGCTAGCTAGATGTCGACATATGAGAGATCAGTACGTAGCGACCCAAATCGTCACACAGCGAAACATCGTGTGCCTGCATAGAACGGTTAGAGAGCGCTTTAGCGTGAGAGCTGCGGAAGCGTAGAGCGATCGAGCCGGCTCTACCAACACAAGCCACCACTTGCCCCCCTCGCCTTCACAACACTACAGAGTTACTATTTCTGCTCTTAGCTCACTAAATCATATCCACACACCCACGATGAAATTGGACATGAACTCAAAGTACAACTCAGACACTCACAACACATACACATTCACCTTTATGAATGCACGTACGCAAAGCCTACCCCTATGAGTATCTTCGAAGGCTGAACTGGCAAATTCTCAAGATTGACGAAGTCACCATAGATGCATCGCTATCGACGGGAATATCGCTTACCACTGAAAGCACAACACCGTTAAATCCTAGAAAATTCGCTCCCACGAGGAGTCGAATCTAGAGCCTGAGGTGCTACTGAAGCTCTTGTAACCACTAGGCTACATCCTCTTTAGCCTATTATGTGTAATTAATTGAATCAACAAATAAATTGGAAGGTTGCATAATCTTCAGACATTCTTGTCGTCGGTGACAGTACGGTTGGGAAATCTATATATAAGTTAAAAAACCGTTAAGGGATATATATATATATATTGTGAATGCCTTGTAGTACAACGAAGAGAGAGGCGGTCTTTGAAAAAAAAATACAATGAAGAGCGGACTTGACCGTGTTTCATGCATAATAACATTTATGGTAGTACGTCAGCATCGTTAGCTTTGTGCTTGCATGCAATTTTCGTTTGGATCCTTAGACCGTGACTCCCAGCGGTAACGTGGACATAAATGTTGAGGACTATATGCATGCGTTGATGTAGCGTGTATGGCCTTATTCTCTTCCTTATCAAGTACAGCGCATATACATCATGCGGCTCCATATTGACAAGCAAGTGAGATAGCACCAATAAGGGTTTGCCACTTTGCTCGATCTGTTTGTTCTTCACCGAGGACCACGCATAGTCAAGCAAAATACTTTGGGAGACAAGTTTATTATCTACATGCAGCCATCAGTTACACACAACTCTCTCCCTCACGCGGCATCTCCCACGTACAGCATGTCTGACATTATGTTGAATAAAAGCAAACAATTATGCATTTCTATTGTGCCAACCATTAATTATATATTTGAACTCATGATCGCTGGTAATGATACCATAATTGAGCTGCATGATTCTTAAAGTCACATCTTCATGGGGACACATACTCACGAAAATAGCTTGAAAACAAGATCATTTTAATCTCAAAACCGGACATAGGCACTAACTTGCCTGATTTCACACACTATCTTTTAAATTTTTCTACAAAAGACGAACTTTTTAACAACTTCATTTTCTCTTGAAAAGGGCAGCTTTATTAATTTTAAGTAAGTTACATCAAGACGATATAAGAGAACTTGAAACCCTCCCGGCCTCTGCCTAAACGGCACAACCTTAAAAGAAGTAAAAAGAAGCGGCTCTCAATCTGTAGACTAGACTGCCAGCCTTTGTGCCTAGGTCAAAAATTCTATGGCCATTTGCACCAAGCGCTGAGATGCTGCTACAACTAATCCCCATGTGGTAGGCTTCTGGAGAATAACCAAATACGAAGCAACCGTGAAGTTGTGTAGATAATCTGCAACAAGGAAGAATACTTGTTTTCAAATACCATAGCATTTCTACATCTCCACAAAGACCAAAAAGTAGCCGCTGGCCCAACTAATACTAGCCATTTTAGTTCATTGCATTGTAAGTCCTCTCCACCACATGCCAAACATATTTGACACACTTCATGGCAGTGGGAGACCAACGGCTGCCTGAATCATTGCCCATACCATACGAGCGAGGCGACATTCAAAAAAAGTAAGTGTTGAATCGTCTCAACCTTGTGGCAAAAGCAACATTGTTTACTACCATGCTAATTTTGCTTAGCTAGATTATGCATGGCTAGAATAACACCTTTGTCTAGGAACCATGAGAAGACCTTTGTTTTTAATGGAACTTTTATTTTCCATAGCCGCCTGTTTATATTTGGGACTTCAATATGTATCAAGGCTAGATAATGGGACTTTACTGAGAACTCTCCATTCTGGTGTAGAGTCCATCAGAATTCATCTTCATTTTGACCTAGAGTAATATTTGATATTTGTGGAAGAAGATTATTCCACATTACAAAATTAATGCCAACAAGGTCCCTCCGCCAAGATATGTTTAGCAGGTAAGTGCCGAGAACTTGTGCCACCTTATCCTGTTTACGATGAACTATATTGTATAGATCAGGATAATGTTCTCGCAGTGTTCTATTTTCTAACCACTTATCTTCTCAAAATCTAAATTGTGATCCATCATTAATGATAAAAGTTCCTTACCGGAGAAAATCCCGTTTTAACTTTCATTAGTCTAGCCCAATTAAAGTGGGAGTCGCTGCTCTTCCACCATGCTTGCATTAGTTGTGTGGTGCCTAGATATTTGTTACGCAAAATTTGTTGCCACATTCCATCTATTGTCAGTAGATAGTATAGCCATTTGCTAAGTAAGGCCTTGTTTTTATATCTAGGATATGTATCCCTAGACCCCTTGTTCCTTTTGTTAACATAGGATATCCCATTTATTTAAACGGTATTTTCTTTTATGATCATCGCATTGCTAGAAAAGTCGATCAGAAATAATCCAATTTTTTTAAGAACTCCCTTGGAAATTTTTAAAGAAGAACATCATTTACATATCATATACATGGGTAGACTACTAAGCACTGAGTTAATCAAAGTCAGTCGTCCCCGGTTGTAGGATTTTTACCCTTCCAACTGCTGAGTCTTTTTTTAAACGCTCTTCTACTTTTAACCAATCTGTATTTGATAGCTTTCTATATTGAATAGGTACACTCAGTATCAGTTTTTGGCTTCACCAAAGCAGAAAATTTCGCTATTGTGATAGTTTATTTTTAGTCTTGATAGCTGCTCAAAGGCAAAAGCAATAGCTTCATATTTTGAGCGTTCTCCAGGTCATGTTTCATAAATGGGATAGTATCATTGGAATATTGTAGAACAGATTATCCTCCATCAACCAGATGAGGCACTACACCACTTCTTTTCCTTTCTGTTTTGGCTCTAATTATTAGTATTGTTAGTATGTCAACAACGACGTTAAATAGTATTGGTGGCAGAGTGTCATCTTGTCGAAGACCTTCAACATTGATTACAACGCTTCCGCCCGATATGAAATATATGCCCAAGATATCCATTTGGATGAGAAGCCTTTCATCCTGAGCATTTACAGTAAGAGTGACCATCTTACATTATCATAAACTTTTTCGAAATCTATCTTGAATATGACTCCACTTTGCTTCTTACTGTGTAACTTATGAACATTTTCATGTAAGATTACTACACCTTTAAGGATGTTCTGCCCTCCCAAAAAGGCTATACACTAACTTCATAAGTTCGAACAAACCACCTACGTTGTGCGACTGCTAAAATTTCGCTTCAATTGCACATTGAAGAAGTCATTGCTAATTGGGTCAGTTTTCTGAAAAAATACGATATACTCCAAATACAATTCATACGCGAATATGGGATTATTTCAAGCGCCAAATGACGAGTTATTGTAAGAATCAATACAAAAACAACCACTAAAAATTACTGAAAAAGATGTCGTAACTCACCACCAATAGAGACATATTATGGTGAAAATCTTGAGCAGTCATTCAATAGAGAGAAAAAGGCAAAACCCACCGCTACAAGGCGAGGGGCCAGATTTCGGCGGACCATTCATGCATGTGCCTTGAGATCGGCTGTTGACGCTCATTATGGACAAAAATGAGCGTCAATTTGACCACAAATAAAGAGAAATTTGCATTTCTTATACACATGCTACTAATAAAACCCCTACATTTTGCATGTCGTTGGAGAAAATCATCTATGCAGGAATTTAGTTGAAAAGGAAGAAGAAAACACACCCTTTGATCCAAGGAGAAAAGCCTCAACCAATCACGCGCCGCCACGCAAGCATCACATGGATTGGAGGGCCCACAACCGAAGCAAACCGACTCAACTCTAGTCCTATCATCAACCAGAGGCACAAGGACCCACCTGGAAATCACTCAACCGAAGGGGAAGTCGGTTGGTGCCAAGACCAGTTCGGCTGAACTGGTGGTTCGGCCGAACCAGTTTAGCAGCCAACCGACTTAATCTTCCACTTGGTGCCTCCTCAACTCTTCCCAAGGTCGTTTCTAGGGAGCTTCAGTTATTTTCCCGTTCGTGAGGTGCTGTGCCACACCTATAAATACAGGGGGGTCCTCCTAAATGAACACACCAAGATGTAGTTCTCCTCTCCATTGTAAAGCTTCCTAGGCTAGTGGAGTGTAGTGGAGTGTAGGTGGAGTGTTGTACTTCAAGTTCTTCTAGTCTTCATGAAGAGTTTGGTATGGTCTTGTATCTTCTCTTTTATGCAATGGCTTTGAGTTTAGTAATAAAGTTTATTTCCTTATCTTAGCTTGTCTTTAGTTCATATACTTCTGGTTAGTATGTGATCCTTTTATAATTCATACTTGAATCATATGCCTTGCATGTTTAGGCGTGGTAAGACATCTATACCATAGCAACGGTTTCATCCCCTTAACTGGACGCTCTAGAATTACAGCTCCTGATAGAGACGGATGTCCTTGCGCGAGGCAAGAGTGGTAATCATTAATGCAGACATGGTGTCTGGGTTAAAGGTTACATTTGAATGATGTCCTATCCCATGGTTAGATGAGGTAGGCGGCAGGTGGTGACAGCCTTGTTCGTCCAGCGTAACCCTCCACCTTCGGATAGTGGCAGTAGGAGGTCCATAAAGTAGCCGAGTTGGCTGGCGGCTCCTCTGCCAGTCATGTGCGGTTCTCCCGATAGTGCCTGGTAGCATAGAGCTCGATCCTAAACATGTGTATGTGTATACAAGTTTGAGCTATGCTTGCTTACATAGGAATAAATCTTTATATGCTCTCAAATGCTCTCTCTCATCTCTCTCTATCCTAGTTATCTCTATCTGAGTGGATATATCTTGTGTCACGCTACCTCTCAACTATATTATCATTTGGCCCTGCTCAGATTTTGGATATTTAATCATGATATTCTCCTAAACTTAATAATTCTTTAAACCACCGCCTTCCCTGCAGCAATATAAAAATTCTTTAAACCACCGCCTTCCCTGTGGCAATATAAAAATTCTTTAAACCACCGCCTTGCGCTTGCGGATTTATTTGTAACATAAGAAATACAAATAGACGTTTCTAACGCCGTTGCCTGGGATTGACAATCCTGGTGATGACGCTAACAAACGCCAATACAGATCACTCTTGATGAAAATAGGGAATTTGATTTTTGTTTTTTGAACAATCTTTAGTTCTTTACACCCCCTAGTTTGAATAAATTTCTTCTACAAATGGTGAAAAGTCCTTGCACTGGAGACTGTAGAAAGCAAACAAAAGTTCATACGCGGAATGAGTCTACTTTACCCCACCCCCTAACCTATTGACGTTGGTCTATAGTTAACCCTCTTAACTATAAAACTGGATATTCTATACCCCGAACTATATATATGAAACCATCTAAATAACCCCTTAGACGATTTTAGAGGTGGTTTTCACCTACGTGGCATTACATGTGGACAATGATGTGGCAATAGTGCCAAGTTTAAAATCTACTTCACCCCCAAACTATTAATTTTCGTCTACATAATACCCTCAACTATATACTTCACCCCTCTGTATTTTTTCAATGCTATTTTCGCTAATGTAGATCACAACATGAAAGTTGACATGGCACTGGCCCTCGCTCTTTCCCAAACACAAGTTAGGTCTGCATGATTATGGTTATGTGGTAGAGTATAATAATAATAATTAATGAGGTATAATGGGTGCAAAGGTGAATAGCAGGATATGCTTGTGTGAGAGATAGGGATGAGGTCAACACCATGTCATCATTCTCGTAGACGTAGTGCCTCCACTTTATGCATAAAACTATTACACTGGATGATTTAATATTTTAGGGGTTAGGTATCCAGTTATATAGTTTGGGGATTATGTAGATGAAAATTAATTTGTGGGGCGAAGTAGATTTACAAACTTGTCATGGCTACGTCATTGTCCACGTGTAATGCCACGTAGGCGAAAAACCACCTCTAAAACCACCTAGCGGGTTATTTAGATGGTTTTTGATACTTCACGGTGTAGAATATCCGGATTTATAGTTAAGAAGATTAACTAGACCAACCTCAATAGGTTAGACGGTAAAGTAGACTTATTCCGTGAGAAAAACTAAACTACATGCTGTTGCACTGTATAAACCACCCGAAAAGCTCCGTTCTGCAACCGTGCTAGCTAACACTGAAGCCTAAACAAACACGGCTAATAGCTTTTGATCTGTACAGCTCGGCCTCCCGTAGCCGTGGCGACATAATGAACTTGTCAGGATGGGCAGCTTGCCACTGGACGCGTCACTGCGGCCACTGGACCCCGAAGCCTTCTCCGGTGAGTCACGCGCCGTTGTGAACTTCCTCGCCGAGTACTACTGTGATGTCGAGAAGTACCCGGTCCAAGCAGCTGACCTGGAGTCGAGCGCCGCCGGGTTCGCGGGCGGGACATACTGCCGGGGCTCACCCACTGGTAGAGTCCCGGCTTCTTCGCCTACTACCCCTTCAACGCCAGCGCCGCCGGGTTCGCGGGCGAGATGCTGTCCGTTGGGCTCAACGTCGTTCCATTCGTATGGGCAGCGTCGCCGGCGGCCGCTGAGCTCGAGACAATCGTGGTGGATTGGATGGGTAAGCTGATCGGGCTGCCGCAGCGGTTACTCTTCTCCGGCGATGGCGGCGGCGTCCTGCAGGGAAGCACGTGCGAGGCCGTGGTGTGCACGCTCGCCGCCGCGCGGGACCGTGCTCTGGCCAAGCTGGGGCACGAGAACATCATGAAGCTGGTGGTCTACGCCTCCGACCAGACGCACGTCACCTTCCAGAAGGGCGCGCGACTAGTCGGCATACCTCCATCGAACTTCCGTGTCATCCAGACGTCGGCGTCCTCCGGGTACGGACTGACCGCCGACGCCATCCGCGCCGCGGTCGATCGCGACGTCGCCAACGGCCTGGTGCCTTTGTACCTCTGCGCCATCGTGGGCACGACGGGGCTCGGCGCGGTCGACCCCGTGCGTGAGCTCGGGGAGGAAGCGCAGCGCCACGGCATGTGGCTGCACGTCGACGCCGCTTACGCCGGCAGCGCGGCTATCTGCCCAGAGTTCGAGGGCTATCTCGATGGCGCTGAGCTCGCCGACTCGGTGAGCATGAATCCGCACAAGTGGTTCCTCACCAACATGGACTGCTGCTGTCTGTGGGTGGCGAGCCCTGCTACCTTTACCGCTGCTCTGTCCACTGACCCGGAGTACCTTAAAAACGTGGGCACAAACGGCACAGGTAAGCCGGCAGCCATAGACTACAAGGACTGGCAGATCTCCCTGACACGCCGGTTCCGCGCCATCAAACTCTGGGTGGTGCTGCGGCGCTACGGTGCCATCGGCCTCCGTGGGTATATTCATCGACATGTCGCAGCAGCCAAACGGTTCGAGCGGATGGTGGCGGAGGACGAACGCTTCGAGGTCGTGGTGCCGAGAGGAAGTTCTTGCTGGTATGCTTCCGCCTCCGGGAGAGGATCGCGGGGGACGACACCGTGGACGACTTGAACCGGGAGCTCCTGGCGGCGGTGAACTCGAGCGGGCGGGCGTTCATTACGCACTTCGTGGTGGACGGGAAGTTCGTGATCCGGCTCGCAGTCGCCGGTGCCATGACCGAGATGCAGCACGTCATGGACGCGTGGGCGCTGCTGCAGGGCAAGGCCGAGGAGGTTCTACGGCGTCATCAACTTTAGAGGGCTCTCATCGTACAGTTGCGCGGAACAGCCAGATTGCACGTCCATGCAGACATTATTCTTTTCATTATCCTCGTTTTGGGCATAAATTCGACTTTTGTGCCTGTGTAAGTGTGTCGGTAATTGTCACCACGTAATATTAAAAAAAATTATAAGGACCAAGAGTTTCCTAGTTTAGTTTGGACATTCTTTGAGCAGGAAAACAAATTAGCATTCAAGAATCTCCAACCAACATTTCCAAAAAAACAAAACGAAGCCGCCAGAAACATTTTCTTTTAGTTTTGTAACTAGAAAGCCCGGGGCGCGCCAGCCCCCCTTTAGATGACCAGTGGTGACCAATGTTTACACCAATATTAGTGATATGCTGGGCTCACGAGCTTTACAATTTGAGCCAGCTTAGATCATGGAATCACATGTACATACATCGACACCAGACAACCTGTTAGCAAGTGTGAAAGAGAGATAAAGTCTAACAAAGCAGCAGTAGTATTCATAGTTGCCGTGCAAGTGGATGAATGCAATGCGTCTGCCTGTAAGTAAGCTGACTGTCTTATATATAAGTTAAAAGAACAGTTAGTGATGGACTAAGTAAGAAAACAGATAGCTGTTTTTCCATTTTACATCAGAGAAATTCAGAATGGAAACATTCATTTCTGCATTTTTTTCTGGTTATCTGCTCGCAAGTATCCTTCATCCTCGAGAGATGCTACAGGCAGAAGGAGGGTGTGGAGCACTACCTGCCATGGCTGCGCCGCACCCTGCAATGGAAGTCTGGAACCAAGCCACTATAATATGGAGGAGGCCGAAGGGTGGCATGTCACCGGCTCCAGGAGCTCATATGCTGAGAGAAGAGATGTAAGGAAGGGTGGCATGTCATCGGCTCCAGGAGCTCACATGCTGAGAAAAGCGATGTAAGGGTGTTAACACAGGTTGATACTTAAATACCTGTATCTGTAACAAATGATTTCCATCCAAATTGCAATGCCTTCCCAGCAACTCCAGATTATTAACTGTCCAAAAATAGATTTGATTTTAATAATTCAGCATCAATGTTGTAAACAAAAGGAAAAGCTATAGCTCGCTTGAGTGATTTGAAGCCCTCTGTCACTCGATTTTGTTGGCCGTCCGTTCATGTGACAGCTTTCATTCTCCACGTTGGATCTGATCTAGTCCTGTTGCAGTTTTTTGTGTACACATTTGGTGGGTTCCATACATCAGCAATTTTTTGATCCCCGTTAGTGGGAGAGTGATCATTTTGTTTTCTTTTTTCTCCTATTAGGAGGTGCAGGTCAGACGTTCCAGCGTCCAGGACTCCAGGTGAGGCGATTTGGCCATTTCTTCCATTTTCACTCTCGATCTGATGAATAATTTGGGTTTACTCTTCGAGGGTTCGATTTAGGCGGTGGATTCATTTTCCAGGTTTTAATGCATATTATTTATTCTTACACTAAAATTATTCTTAGACTGAAATTGTGCTATGTTGACAACATTCATATGACTATAATTTTAATGCATATTATGTGTCACTTATAATTAATTGTCCTATCATTGTATTATTATTTGAATATGTTATTTAAATTCTTAATCCTAATTTTAATATTAATGTCACAATAATATTTAGTTATCATGACAACAATCAGATGACTGTCATTTGTGTGTAACTTTTGTGTCATTTTTAGTTGATTATCCTGTCATTTTAAAAAATTCGATCTGAGTATTGTTTACTTACATTTTGAACTTATAGTTCAACTCACAGTTCAAATATGTTGAATTTCAAATCCAGATTGTACTATCAATTATATAGTTTTAGGTGCAATTTTTGCTTTTGGCCTTTGGCATTTGCATTTGTGGGATTTCAATTGCACAACCAAATTTCTGTTATTTGTAATCCATAATAAAATTTTGTTTTTCGAAACTATTTAAATTTTGCTATTTGGCCTTTGATATTTGCATTTGTGGGATTTCAATTACACAACCAATTTTCTATTATTTGTAATCCATAATAAAATTTTATTTTTTGAAACTTTGTTTATTTAGGTATTGTTCCTTTGGTATTTTTGCATTTGCACCTGAGGGATTCTCAAAGGTCCAGCGTCATTTCCTTTTATTTTCCTTTTTTTGCTATTTTTATTTTAAATGCGTTTGTTTTTTATGGGATGGTTAAAAAATCAGATGTTGGCTGTCTCTGTTTCACTTACTTTTTTGTTTGTGTAATTTCAGGTGATTTGAGTGTCCGAATCACTCGAGTGATGGGAAGCTCCAAATCACTCGAGCAAGCAATAGACGGACCCAGAAAAGGATGCACTACGGAAACATGAGATACTCAAGTCAACAGGAGATACTTCAGCACTATTATAACTGCGATAATTTTATATTTAGATTTGCATAAAGAATTCTACGGTGAGAACGAGGGCTTAGACACGGGCAGGGGCAGGGTCTCGGCCTCCTAAGCCTCGACGCTTCGCGTTCCCTGACGCTCCCACGTCACGGCCGGGGGACGGAGAAGCTAGCTCGTGGTTCATGGCCGCTCCTCCCTGAAATATCGAGGCTTCTGGCAATGTTCCCCACCAGCAAAGCGTCAGGCATGCCTTCATCCTCAAATCCTTGCCTCTGCCCTTCTCGTCCCAGTCATGCGAGTTGCCGCCCCACAGCAGCAGCCATGGAGGCGCAGGAGGCCAAGACCCTGCCCGTGCGTAAGCCCTCGTTCTCACCGTAGATGGAAAATCTGTCGGTCTATAATTGCGGGCGACGTGGCCCAATAACGTACTAGAGCTTGGTCCAGATTTCGTATTGGAGAGATTCTTTTTCATGAACTACTCAATGTCGTTCTCTTGTCGCAGCACGTATTTCTAATTAGCTGGTGTAGAAACGTGCTTTGGCCCAATGATTCATTTCAATTTTATTTAATAAACAAATAAACAAATGAAACGAATCTTGGAAATCCAACTTCTTCCTATTCTTGTTGAGAAAAGTGATTATGTTAATTTCATATATTATCAGTTACTTGCAGTGTTAGATTAAGAACTGCAAAAATAGCCCTGTTTGTTCAATCTTCCCCAAATTCTTCCAAATAAAAGTAGCTCAGAACATTCCATCAACTGAAAAATCAACAAAAAAAAACTATCGATCTCCACCTCCAATCATAAAAAAAATCAAGCGCCAGCCCCATGCGCTCGCGGACGAGCTGCCACACGACGGTCCCACCCCAGGCCGCGCACTCGCCGGGCGAGCTATCGCGCCGCCCCTAGCCTGAGAGAGATGAGATGAGAGAGAGGAGTTGAGGGGAGAGAAGAGGATTGGATAAGGCACCCTTGGTGAGTGCTGACCAGAGGATATAAGAGAGAGGGAGGGCCTCTCAAGACTTAGAAAAAATCACCCTAGCCAAGGAAACATTTTAGTCCCGGTGCATAGTTTCCACCCGGACTAAAGCTTCCCTATTAGTCTCGGATGGAGACACCACCCGAGACTAAAAAGGGAATCTGCCTTCTAGTCCCGGGTGGTGGCTACACCCAGGATTTATAGTGGATCGGTTTGTGGCTTCAACCGGACAGTTAGATCCGAAACTAATATCTTTATTAGTCCCGGGCCCAAACCGGCAGGGACAAATGTAAAAGATGAATAAGGGAATCTATAGTAGTGACATGCATCTTACCCAAAGCAATTTTTAACTACCACATCAGGTCTACCTTCCGAGTACTAACCGCCCTACTAGGTAATAGACCTTGTCATGATCCCATCATTCTGCGTGAGAGATTCCAATGGCACAAACATGAGAGCACATGTCTAGCTATCATGAAAGATCGACATGCTACATTTAATCATAGCGATTACCTAGAGCACATGGAAATTTGAATAGTCTAATCTAGATATAGACTAAGGATGCAAACAACCATGATAATGGAGAGCATAAAAGGAGGCCTTGAATCGCTAACAGATCGGATGACATGAAGAACATTGGTCATATAAAAGATGTATTAGATCATCACCTCCAAGTACATACCATCCATGGCTCTTGAACTCCATCATGGCACGACCACGCAGGAGGCCATGGCAGCTAGGGTCTAGCCTAAGACATCTCCTGGACAACTGTAAAGACTTGTTTTGACCCTTAGCCACGTATGGTGTTTGTCCCTCTATTTCATCGAGTTCTGATGGATGGATGCCGATGCCTGATCGAGGAACGGGTATTTACAGCCTGAGGGTGCCATGGGATCAAAGCCATTTCGATTGGGGCAAGGAAAGGCCCATACCGGTCAACCTAGGAGAATGCAGATCTTTTCGAGCTGATCGGTTTTGACACCAAATTCGCCCCAATCAGAATTCGGATGTGGGAGATATGACCAGTACAAGATTTGCTGCTCTTGCGGGATTTTGACCTTCCAATCTTGAGTTTCTTTGGCTGGACCACAAGATTGACTTGCCAAATCATCAAATGCGTCACTGCTAATAAGTCATCTGGAATCATGGTTCATCGAATGTGGACTCATTTGGATGGCAAAATGGACCAGGCCGATAGGCCTATGGGCTATGGGCCGATTGATCCACCCTCTTTTGGCTGCTGCAGGTGCTTACCTTTCTCTGTAGGTTCCTTGTATTGTTTGAAATCCCGATCCAAATCAAGCTCGTACAAAAATTGTCTATTTATATCATATTTATTGTTATTTTGTAACACGGTCCAAAATACAATACATATGCAAATATAAGATTATTTCATGCGTCATGTGGCAAGTTAATATATTAATCAATAAAAAAGTCACTAAAATAGTATCAAAAGGATGACCTAATCGAGCGCCAACAAGCCTCTCCCTTGGGTAAATTGCAACATTTCGAGCTTGATCCACCTTCTGGTGATGAGGTGGAGTGGGCCCCAACAAGCCTCTCCATGTGGCACTTTACATACTTCTTTATCGAGATTTGGATAGTGAAATGCAGCAAAGTAGGGATTGGATCACTGTACAGCAAAGACCACCATGGCCACCACCTATACAGCATTACAGCTAGTGATGCAAAATGATGGTGTTTGGTTCAGGCCAACACCTTGGCCATCCTTCTGTGGTCATACAGATGTGGTGCATCAAACTACTGTGTACTTGCAGGAATATATGTCAATGTAATTACTGACTCAGTGAACATGTGAATGATGAGGTCTCTCAATTGTGAGTCCAGTAATGCAGTTCATATGGTCGAGCATGTGGTTCAATTGTCAAATTCTGCATATGAGAGTTCTTCGACATATATGCATGTGATAAGAATCAGAATTCTTCCATCAGATCATGGTTTTCTCTCTAGTGGCTATCTACCTACTGATTCAGCTCGGTGGACAGACTATTTCAATTCAAATACAATTGTTACTGAAGGATGGTTAACACACAAGGTGCGGGCATTTTGCCAGCATTTTTTGAGGAGTTAAATGAATCAGTCGCCATGGGAGTACATTCTGAACTCTGCATTGCACATGGTTATCATATCTTCTGCGCGGTGCTCACAAATTCTTATTGTATTATGTTGTATTCATGATTGTGATGGTTTGGATACAACCAAACAATTGATATCAGAGAGTCACGAGGTAACATCTCATAGGGAATTTATTTTGCGAAACATAATACAGACGTAGACGCTCATAAATGTACGCACACTCACCCTTATGAATAGACGCACACAACGTACCCCTATCTGATAGGAAATATATGACAACAATTATTGGGGACAGTGTTCAAGACCAGCTGAAGCGTGGTGATATAGTGTTGATCAACTTCTGGTCAGTCCAGAAGCAGCTTCATATACCCGGTGGTGATACATGGTTTACTGCTAATCTGAGTAATCTACAAGGCACAATTCAAAGTCAAGCAAGAATTCTTTGCAATGTCCTGCAGCTGCTCAATTGTAGTTGCTGGGATCAATGCCTTCAGTTCAGCAGGCAAATAATTATCGAAGTATATAGATGGGAAGGTAACTCAAATGGTAGAGCTGATGTTGCCGTCTTTCCAAGGTGCAAGTGTAAGTTTGCCGTTGCTGCTGAGCCAGCCTATGTATTACTGTTAGCATTGTTTGATGTGCTTATTACTGTATTCTATGATGGGGTATACAAATCCAAAGTGTTTCAGTTCGGTTGCCTGGTGTGATGCTTGCCAGATCAAATCATACAATTATAACTACAAGTTGCTTGACAGTTTCAGTCAGTATGGTGTGCAGATGACATATATGCCATTCAAATGTTGTTGGATGCAGCGCGGGAAATTCCTTGGCCATCTCCTATACTGGTGTGTTTCAGGGCAGTTCTTGTTATGGTGACAGAGGTTACTATGGAGCTATTACATGAGCACTTGCTGATTTCAGCTGATAGATGGTTGGAGTGTCATGTATATGTGCAGTTCACGAGAAGCGCCGTTGGGCTATTCCTGATGCTAGGATATATATTTGCAAGCCATGTAGAACAGCTCAAGTGTGGAAATAGCCTGCTTCTCTCAAATTATTTGGTCCTGCTGCAATCATGGTCAATGCTTATATGGTTGCTCAATTTTCCACGCATATTGGTCAAGCAGTTCTGATTCCACCAATTTCTTCAGATTTGCTAGTCTATTACCAGCTAACTCGACAAAATTCTGCTGGTTCATGGTGCCATACGCCTTGTACTGTACCCCTTTTGTCCTCTATCCGCTCTCACTGGACGCAGGTGCAAATGTGGAAAGGCTCTATCCATGGCTGATTGCTGAGTTTTTGTTAAGATCCCAAGAATTCTTCTTCTAGCTGCTTCCTTTGTGGAGATCAAGATCAAGCATGTGACAAGCATCAAGTACTTGCAAGTTCCATGGAATCCCGGTGGAATTGATCTCATCATCGGCTTAAGGGCAAGCCAAATCTTAAGAAGGGGGGAATGTCACGTGTGTGTGTGTGTATATATTTATGGATAGTCTGCCAGGTGGGGTCAGATTGCCAGCCATTAGAGACCGGCTTTCAAAAACAGAACATGAGTCTATAGTTGTATTTGGGCCGAGCAAGAGGCCACAGCAGGTGCCTACCTGCACATACTTGGGCTCAGTCCATGCAATAGTCTGTGTTCCGATCGAGAGGAGAGGGATATCAGATATTGTATGAACTATCATCTTCTTCTTCTTCAAGTAAACCTTCTCTGCTCTGCTGCTCCGTTCTTCTAGATCTCCAATTTCTTGCTCCTGATCCTAATTCTTCTCTTTGATCCCTGTGTTTGGTGATTATTTTACTAAAACAAAACGTACCATAAGATATGGTAAAAGGAAATATATGTGACGTTGGTGACATAAACATTTATCTTTTAAGCCATGGTTACAAATACGGACATGGATATAGATACAAATACGGATTACCTCGGTTACGAATACGAATGTATATATATCGAATACGGATAATATCAGTCACCAATATTTCCTCGGATATGGAGTAAAAGCAATAACTATATATATCACACTTGTAATTATTTATCCACTCGACTAGCATAAATTCTAACTAGTTTCTGGTGAAAGAATAAAATTATATGATACTTGAATGAAAAGCCAAGATATATATACCAAATAAAATCAATCATAATAGATGTTTAATTGAAAATGTTGAATTTAGATTAGATAGAAACAATACTTTAGAAAAACTTGCACTCACTTCACTTACTAGTCTAGAAACCTTTTCGGATTTTCTTCTTATGGAACAAGTCTATTTTTGACTATCAAACTAATGCTAGAGTTTGAATTTAGTCCTCGAACTAAAAGAGTAGGAACAAATAAGATCCAACTCCAAATACAATGTCAATAGATAGATATATTTTTAGAAAAAATTTGGTGGTAGTTTTGTAATTTTTATTTGAAATGAATTAGTTACAAATTTTTAGAGATTAAACTAGATTTTTATTAATGTATATATTTAATATAATACAACTATCCGAACATATTATCCGACTTCACTATCCGGATTATCCGACCGGATATCTGATATCCGACGCATACCACTCCTCTTGTATCCGAATCCAATGTCCGAAAAAATATCCGGATTCGATCCAATATTTAAGAAAATATTCGGATATTCGAAAATAATATCTGAATCACTATCCACCCCTCTCGGTCGGTCGATCGGTCAGAAAATATCCGTACCATTTACATCCCTAGATTGCTATTGAGGAGGTTGGCTTCTCGGAACTGAATATGGCGTTAGAGATAAGCTCCAAATTGATTTTAGTAAAATTCGTGGTGCTCTATCTCAACAAACCATCACTACTATAGAACAGTGTATCCTAAACGTCCCATCACCACCGGGTTGTATTACGAATAGATGGTGATAAGTTCGACGGGCATCACCGCCGAATCGTAATACGACCCGACGGTGATGCGCACTATCATTAGCAGTTCGTAATATAACCTAGCGGTGATGCGCACTGCCACCGCCAGTTCGTAATATGAAATTTGAACCGGCGGTGATAGGAATGCAACCTTATATTTTATTTTTCCTCTCCCTCTCATTCCTCTTCCAAGTCCCATCTCCTCTCTTTTCGCTACACCGCCCCCCAGCCCCCTCCCTTCCCCCACCATCCTACCATGCCGCACGATGGCGGCAGGGAGGGTGGCAGGGGAGCTGCGCTGGTCGCGTCGCTGCGCCGTGGCCCTGTCCCGGCGGCGCGGGTAGGGTAGCAATGCGGGCGGCGCGGCGCTCAGCGCTGCCAGTGGGGCAGGGCAGGGTGACGGTCACTGCAGCCAGCCTGGCAAGCTGCATAGTTATGCATGCTGTCCGTTCATGAAGAGGAGCAATGGCTCCGTTAGTACCTTATTATTTTGGCTAAGGCTACCAAAGTCAAGCTGAAATAAATAAAAGAAAAGAAGCTTCGAGATGCCGGAAGACTACCAAATCAGTTTATCTTGCTAGCATCGTCCAAACATGGTCCTAACACCTCAATTGCGGTAGATTTCTACATGTCTAGTACCGACGAGGTAGGGTCACGACTCCATCGATGCGTCCCAAATAGCGGAATCGGATGATACTATTTTTGCTGGGTACCAACAAGGGGAAGGCAACATACATACATGTCCATGTTAATGAAGTTGAGCCATATGAGTAGGCACCACGAGGCGAAAGTCACCCTTTATCAATATTTTTTCCATTTACTACCGATGTGGCGATGGTACCATCGTAACCTAGTTGAACCTGGTCTCAACGAAACAAAGCCACCCGTATTTTGCGCATGTTTCACACACTATTTCTATGCCATATATTGTATATGGACGACGAGCGGATGATTTGATGACGACCATAAAAGCGTAGCTTAATCGGCGGTTTTCCATAGGCTCGCACTACCGATGTAATTAACCGGACACGCCTAATAAGCCCCGGGAATCAGAGGACTACACAATCTCTACAAGTTAGACCTCCCCTTAAGCATCAGCGCAGAAGACGGAACAAGATGAGTGCTGTCACGAGTCATGTATTTATGAATTTTATAAAAATATCAAAATTAATGAAATATATGTTCTCGCGAATGTGCGCATATGTTATCTGTGTACAGAATTTTATTATTTCCTCACCTTCGTTTGGTTTCACCAACACCCTGCTACCCTGCTGCTAACAGATTGTGGGAGCAAGCGCGTGGAATTGGCCGCAAGTCAACACATACGGTACACAGGGCAGATGCGGGCGCGGGTACACCCAAACAAATCGGCGGCCCATGGCACAGGCATAGTGAAACAGCCAAGTAGCTCGAGCATCTAATGAAGTTGGAAAGAAAAGAATCCATCTTTTGGACCGGGGTTTTGATGAACCCCACGTGAATCGAACACATAGCGCAACAGGCTCTAATAATTATCAATCACACAAGCGGTGGTAACCTGCTATGGTTGTAACTGTCCTCTTGGAGAGTGAAACAGCAAGCATACCGTGTGGAGGCGATACTAGAGTTGAAGAAATGAGTAAAGAGAGGAGCTGGATGCGGCTACATGTTATGTACGTCCATTTAGTTTGAAGAATGAAATAGTTCATTGTTTTACTTCTTTGTTTCTTTTGTAGTTGGAGGAACGAAATAGGTTAGTCCATCAGCACCTCGTTCCTCATACGTACACATAATAAATATAAACATAAAGAATGAGCTAATTTCGTTCCTCGAACTACAAAAGACGGATATGTGTATCCTTTTGCCCGCATAATATGAACATATATATGCCAAACGCATAAGACGACGATATAACTAATGAGGCAAAGTGGCACACATGCAGGGGCTCGCATCGATTTAGAGTCCAGAGATGGCCTTACCTTACTGTCACTTGTTTGAAAGAACAATGCAGCCCATGTGCTCTAACGTACGTGCGATATCAAAAGTGAGCTGTGTCATTGTCATTGCTGGCGGCACTTTGCTATATCTCTGTCAATTATAAAAATATAGATGTTTCCATACTCAAAATTGATCTTTATCAACAACACTAGATTCGACATGCTTAATGAATGGCAAATCATTTTAGCCAAATCATAATGGTAAAACGGTATTTATAAGACTAAAAAGTTTGATACTTCATATATTTGTCAAACCTAATGAGCCAATCGACCATCTCACAAGCCAGCTCGTTAATTAAATGAGATAACAAGGAGCCAATCCGCCGAGAAATGTATACCATATGTAGACTGTAATATCAAGAACATATTAGTGTTACTGATCGCTGATACGATGTGCATGGATTAAGTCCTAAATCCTTTATATGGTTAGTGGATCTTGTAAACACCTATCTCACATATGACATATTTTCACGAGTCCATCTATGCTCATATCAAACATATAGATCAAACGCATGCCAAACACACATGGAGGTGCAATACAAATGGAAAGACTACGAATAGGGATATGGACCATCATATAGAATATATAATTGGTAATTAAAGTATATCATAAGTGAACAAAAATATGTCTATATTTACGTGAGTATACGTATTTAGTTAGACTAGGGGGAGAGCGAGCAAAAGTAAGCAATTTTGATTAGTAATAATGGGCCAATATTTTTGAAGAGAGGACTTTGCAGCTATTTTAAACTGAAGAGAGGAATTTTGCACGTGTTTCATGCGTAATGATATATATGTACAGTACTACGTCGACATGGTTAGCTTTATGCTTGCATGCAATTCTTCTTTGGATCCTTGGACCATACGAGCCCCTAAAATATGGACATATATGTTGAGGACCATGCGTTGATGTAGTGTGTAAGGCCTTAGCTTATTCTCTTCCTTATCAACTGCAGCGCATGTGCATCATGCGCTCCATCTCGATGAGCAAGTGGGATAGCACCAAGAGGGGGGATGGCGGGTTGCTATATATGTTGCTGTCTTGTTCATAGTAGAAGAGGGCCAAACATATTCAACGATAATATTTTGTGATACAAGTTTATTAAGTTTCATGCACCCAAATCTCCGTCAAACATCTGAGATTGAATAAGAATGGGGAATTTTTCTTTCTATTGTGCCACTCAAGCAGGATTCACACAGCTCGAGACATTTGGTAATGATACCTTGAGCTGCATGATTCTTAAGGTCATGTCTTCTTGAGGACACACTACTAAAACTACAAAATTTCCCACGCGCGTGTTTTTTTACTGCAGAGGCGCTTCATAGAAGCGTCATTTCTAGAACGATAAACAACCATATTTTAAGAAAAATAATAACTTTTCAAATGAAATCAGATGGGACATATTTTATATATATGAGAATTATAGCTCTCGAGAGAATTACATCTTTGTTGTTAAATCTTTTTTCATTGAGATTGTTTAGGGATGAAGTCTCAAAAGAATAACATCAGTCCTTTGGTCAAGAAGAGCTTCATACCCGAGATAATAAGGAGACGACACGTGGTGAGGGAGGTCGCAGATTCAACTCGTATATAATTCATGCACGCGTATCTCACGTGAAAAATTATGATCCACCTGTAAAAATCAATTTTCACGGAAGAAACCATCTATAGAAATGCATTTCCTCAGGTAATTATGTTAAGCCAAACACCTGTACACCAACTTCTAGAGGCAATCATTTACCCGCCGGCAGAAATGTACAGTCATTCGTCCATTTTAGCCGCATCCAAAAATAATTTTTCTAGTAGTGACGCACACTCATGAAATAGCTTGAAAGCAAAATCATCCTCAAGCACAAAATGGGCCGCAGGCACAATCTTTACTGCTATCACTCTATCTTTTAAGTTTTGACAAAAGCTGAACTTTATAACTACTCCAATGTTTAGAGTTTAGGGTTCGCGTAGATTCTAACTTCGTAAGTTCAAAACAACCACTATAAGGCTTCAATTATTTTACTTGTAGGTTCAGCGATACGTAGGCTGTACTACTAATATCACTTGATTAAAACATCTAGCTAGCAGAAGAAACCTCTAGTATTTTTTTCATATAAAATTTTAACAAGTGAAAAAGAAGCTTACTTGTTTTAGATAAACAGATTTTTATAATTCCTCAAGCAGCAAATTTATATCATCATGCAATCAAACCATTTTGCAACATGATGAAAGCAATTTGTTTTGGCCAATAAATATGTAAGAGTCTCTCTCTCCTTCTATCTCTCCCTATTATCTATATATATGACGAGTTTTATCTACACTCGTGTGTAGCTGCTCTCACCATCAGTATGCCACTGTGCGTATATCTACATGTCAGATCCGGGACTACGGGACTATGTACATAACATAGTTCATACAGGATTAGGGGATAGGACATGTCCTATACCTTATCTATGTTGTACTCTACTCGCATGCGAAGTAGGACTAGCTGGTACAGAAGGAAACTACTCGGGTTGTACTCGAGTACGATTTCTAGGCTAGTATCGGACTAGGATTCATGTAACCCTGTCCTTCCGGATATATAAGGGCGGGCAGGGACCCCCTCAAAACATCAATTAACACCCAAGGCAATACAAACCACCAAACAGGATGTAGGGTATTACACACATTGCGGTCCGAACCTGTCTAAACCTTATGTTGCTTGTACCTTCGAGTTCCTGATCTCGGCGTCACCCTACCTAAAACTTACCACCTCGGGTATACCCCTCGGTGGGCAGACGGTAAAACATCGACAACTGGCGCGCCAGGTAGGGGTGCGCATCAAAGATCCACTAGCGAACTCGATGGCATCGTTCAAGTTCACCAGTGCTGTTCCCCTTCAGGGCACGATGTTCGTTTTCGGCTCGTGGGTTTGCTTCGCAGATGGTGCGGGCAATTTTCGTCGATTCATCGTCGACATGAAGCTGAAAACTCTCGCAGCGAGTTTTCATAGCGACCTCGACAAGTTCGTCGACAATCTCGACAACTTGCCGGCCCATGGTTCCGCCAGGAAGACCGTGGAGGAGTCCGTTGTCAATGCGACTCCGCCCAGCGCTGCAACAACCTCCCTCGGATCGGACCCGCTCCAATCTGAGGACTTGCGTAACCGATCGCGACTCGGTCTATGCAATTCGGCCACTGATCATCAGGAGGCCAACAACTATGAGTCCCTCTCCGCATTGGAAAAGGATTTGGACTACTTACTCCGAATCGAAAAGCCCGAAGACACCGCACGTCGGGGGGCTGCGGGTTGTCTTGGTGACAACGGTCTGATGATCACCTCCAGTCCAGAGGGACGTTTCGTGCATTGGAAGGCATGAAACTCTCTGATCTACTCGAGGATGAAGACCGACTTGTGGCACACCTTGAGCCCTTGCCTTTTCAGGAGGGCAGGCCATTAGCCACCGTGGCAGAGGAGTCGACCGAGCTAGTCGAAGCGAGCTCTGATGAGCTCATATCACACCAGGTGCTGATGGCGGAGGAGGGCGAGGATGATGGCATTGCACCCAACGACGCACTTGACATGATATCCGAAGATGAGGCCACAGCCAACGCCGGCGACAAAAACAACACCGATCGTGAGGCACGAAGGGCCAGGAATAGAGCCTGCGCAATCCGACGAAGGAGGGTCAATGAGTGCATGCGATCTATGCATCGTGAGCTAGACGCCGAATTCGCCGCCGTGAGCGAGCGGGGCTTCAAAATTCCTGTGGCCAACATCGCTAGGGTAACCGCTATACTCGAGCGCAGTAACGATACAAACCTGCATCAAGCACTTCGCTACGCGCAGAGGGCGTGGATTCAGCTCGATCAACAAAACCCGACGTCCACCGTCAGAGAAGAACACATGGGCGAAAGCCGCAGCTGGGCTCACAGTTGAACGGCAGGCGGCCGTCCTCGATCTCAGCGCAGCAATAATAACGACAACGCTCGCGGGAGTCAGGCCACTGGTGGGAGGCAGCAGCCACCTTCGGGAGGCAACCCGCGACAGGCCAATCATCGGAATCCTCCAGAAGACCTGCGATGGAAAATCAATGAAGGACGCGATGTGCGATCCATAATTGATTCCAGGCGCAGAGAGCGTGAATTAGCCGAGACAGAGGGTACCGACTGCAGCGATCGTTTTCCAGCGTTCACCGCACGGTTCAGCAGTTACAAATACCCTGAGGGCTTCAAGCTGATTGGGATCACCAAGTATGATGGCAAGCAAGGTCCTCAGCAATGGCTACGTTGTTACTCCACCGCCATTGAAGTCGCAAGAGGCTCTAACATCACCAAGGTCGTCTACTTCCCGATGGCTTTGGACGCTGCGCCGCTCACGTGGTTGGAGAGCCTCAACAACAACTCGATCGATTCCTGGGAGCGGCTCAACAAAGTGTTCATCGACAACTTCCAGGGGCCGATCACCCGTGCAGGTACTCGTCACGATCTTGCTCAATGTAAACAGGAACATAACGAGCTCCTACGGTCCTATACACACCATTTCTTCGATGTGCGCGCCACCATTGCGAATATCTCGGAGGAAGACATCATCGACTGCTTCTACAACGGCATCACCGACCCAGGCATCTACAGAGACTTTGGGCGGAACAGATCAAAAATTGTTGCAGGGCTTCGCGACATGATGCACGATTGGTCCGAGCAGGAGGAAAAGATGCGGGAGCGGTTCCCGAGGCGCAATGACAGCAACCTGAGGCACCCCAATGACAACCGTACCGACAAGAGCCAGTGGGACTACTCAGGTCCATCTCGAAAGCACAAGCCAGATGACCTCATCGCGGCTGTGGATCGTTCTTCGCGAGGTAGGAAGACAACGACATAGGAGGAGTTTGAAAAGCTCCTGCAGAAGAAATGCCCATAGCATCCAGGTGCCAATCATGCTGCAATTGATTGCTACCACCTCCGGAGGACATTCAGCAATCCCCGTGGTGGCAAGAAGAACAAGCCAGCGGACAAAGAACCCGAAGAGGATGACCAAGGGGACAAATCGCATAGCGCGAAGTTCCAGGATGCCTCGAAAACCGTCAACATCATCTTCGGGGGAGATGAGGACTTCAGTTCCAGGCTGGAACAGAAACTACTGCTCCGAGAGATCATGTCTGTCGAGCCGGCGGTAGCACGACCACTCCGTTGGTCGGAGGTCCCCATCTCGTTCTCACGCGATGATCAGTGGACAAGCTTCTCGGAGCCCGGCAAGTTCCCCTTGGTCCTGGACCCGGTGGTGGCAGAAGTCAGGCTCCCCAGAGTACTCATCGACGGCGGAAGTGGTCTCAACCTCATCTTCGCCAGTACTTTGAGAAAGATGGGTTTGGACTTAACGGACATGCTCGTTCCAAGCAAGTCTCCTTTCTGCGGCATTGTCCTAGGTAATGCAGTGCACCCACTTGGCACGATGGTTCTTCCAGTCACCTTCGGCACGAGGGAGAACTACCGAACCGAGTTCATCAAATTCAAAGTTGCCAACTTCGAATCTTCTTATCATGCCATACTGGGCAGACCGACACTGGCCAAATTCATGGCAGTGCCGCATTATGTTTATTTGCTTCTCAAGATGCCAGGACGAAGTGGGGTACTCACTCTTCGAGGTGACTTGAAGAAGTCTTATGACTGCAACCAGGAGGTGATCCAGTATGCTTCAACTGTGCGTGTGCCAGATGCTTCAGAAGAAGTACTCGCGGCCGCGCAACAACTCTCCTAAGCCAGGCTAGAAATCCCTATATGAAAGGCCAGCAAGTCGAGCATCCAGTCGACCGGCGACGTGGCCCTCAAGACGATCCAGCTCCAGGAGGGTGACTCATCCAAGACCGCCGTTATCGGTGCAGGCTTAGATGAGAAATAGGAATTCGCGCTTGTCAGTTTTCTTCAGGCTAACTGAGACATCTTCGCGTGGAAACCAGCGGATATGCCAGGGGTGCCCAGGGAACTGATCGATCATAGTCTGAATGTAAACCCCCAGGCTGTGCCCAAAAAGCAACGCCTTCGAAGGTTTGCTCACGACAAACGTGAGGCAATTAAATGGGAAATAGCTAAACTCCTCATGGCTAGTTAATCCATCCAGAGTGGGTAGCTAATCCGTCCTTGTAAGAAAAAAGAATAATGAATGGAGAATGGGCGTTGACTACACCGATCTCAACAAGCATTGCCCAAAGGATCACTTCGGGCTACCGCGCATTGATCAAGTTGTCGACTCGATGACGGGTTGTATACTCCTCTGCTTCCTTGATTGCTATTCGGGGTATCACCAGATCATGCTCAAGGAGGAAGATCAAATAAAAACCGCGTTTATCACCCCGTTCGGGACATACGCCTACAAAACTATATCTTTCGGGTTGAAAAACGCAGGAGCAACCTATCAATGCGCAATTCAGATGTGCTTCACTGATCAGCTGCATCGGAATGTTGAGGCTTACGTGGATGACGTGGTCATCAAGACCAGGAATCCCGACGACCTGATTGCTGACTTGGAAGAGACGTTCAGCAGCTTACGCAGGTTTCGGTGGAAGCTCAACCCAACTAAATGCATTTTCAGAGTACCATCAGAGAAATTGCTCGGGTTCATCATCAGTAACCGGGGAATTGAAGCCAATCCTGTGAAGATTATGGCGATCACTGACATGGGGCTCCGGCCACAATCAAGGATATGCAGAAGCTAACAGGATGTATGGCAGCCCTGAACAGGTTCATCTCCCGACTCGGAGAGAGAGGACTACCCTTCTTCAAGCTCCTGAAATGCCAAGACAAATTCCAGTGGACGGAGGAGGCCGAGCGGGCCCTGCAAGATCTAAAACAACACCTTCAGTCACCTCCAATCCTTACAACACCAGTGCTGGGACAAGATCTACTACTCTACATTGCGGTGACAACTCATGTTGTCAGCAGTGCCATTGTAGTCGAGCGTAGCGAGGAGGGCCATGCGTTTGGAGTACAGAGGCCCGTGTACTTCGTCAGCGAGGTACTCTCCGAATCTAAGATACGATACCCAGCAGTTCAGAAACTTTTATATGCAATACTGATTACATCGAGAAAGTTGCGCTATTACTTCGATGAGTACAAGATCACTGTGATTACGGATTTCCCGTTGGCGGATATTCTTCACAATCAAGATGCCTCGGGGTGTATATCAAAGTGGGCAGTAGAACTGGGGGCTTTCTCAATCGACTTCAAGCCACGCACTGCAATCAAGTCTCAAGCTCTAGTCAATTTTATGGCTGAGTGGAGAGAGAATCAAAGTCCAACCTCAGTCGACAAGCTAGAACACTGGACCATGTATTTTGATGGGTCTCTTAAGCTCGATGGCGGTGGCGCTGGAGTCTTATTTATTTCTCCGTGAGGCGAACAATTGAAGTATTTCCTCCAGATCCTTTGGGAGGTATCCAATAATGAAGCCGAGTGTGAAGCCTTGCTTCAAGGGCTATGTTTGGCGATATCACTAGGCATCAAGCGACTACTTGTATACGGCGATTCACATTTGGTCGTTCAGCAAGTCAACAAAGAGTGGGACTGCAACAAGGAGACAATGGACACCTATATACAAGAAGTGCGCAAACTGGAAAATAAATTTTCCGGCCTGGAGGTTCATCACGTGATACGGGAACAAAATATTGGCACAGATATACTATCCAAGCTAGGATCCACCTGTGCACAGGTTCCAGTGGGAGTTTTTGTCCAGGAGCAGAAGCAGCCATCCATCAAGTCCCCACCTCAGATAACCACTGATGCTGGCCTTCAACAGCCCGATCAGGAGGTTATGATGCTTGGAGAGGACTGGAGAGAGGCTTATATCGACTTCATTCGGGACCAGCGACTGCCAGTGGGGATGGACGCAAGAAGCACAGCGGCAGCTTGTGTCATGCGCAGAAGCAAAGGTTCTGTCCTAGTTGACAATAAACTCTACCGACGTGGCGCACGATCAGGTGTACTTATGAAGTGCGTCACGGGAGAAGACGGCTAGGACATACTGCGGGAGATACATGAGGGCATTTGCGGCAACCACGCGGCTTCAAGAATGCTGGTGGGGAAAGCATATAGAGCTGGTTTCTGGTGGCCCACCGCAGTGTCCGATGCTGAGGACCTCGTGGGGAGATGCCAAAACTGCCAATTCTTTGGCAAGCAATCTCACGTCCCAGCTCACAATCTTATCACCATACCGCCATCCTGACCGTTTGCTTATTGGAGCCTTGATATGATTGGGCCCTTCACAACGGCGCCAGGTGGTTTCACTCATGTATTGATGGCAATCGATAAGTTTACCAGGTGGATCGAGTACAAGCCGATAGCCAAGCTCACACCAGATAGAGTCGTTGATTTCATCTCCGACATCTTGCATCGCTTCGGCTTCCCGAACACCATCATCATGGACCTGGGATCAAATTTCACGGCTAACCAGTTCTGAGAGTTCTGTGAAAATGCTTGCATCGAGGTCAAGTACGTCTCCGTTGCACACCTAAGGGCCAATGGTCAAGTCGAGAGGGCAAACGGCATCATAATCGAGGGCCTCAAGAAAAGACTTTATGATGAAAACAGCAAGAAAAGAGGGAAGTGGATACACGAGTTGCCATATGTCATCTGGGGGCTCAGGACTCAGCCGTCCAAAGCCATAGGACAAACACCTTTCTTCCTTGTCTACGGCTCTGAAGCTATCTTACCGGTCGACATCATGTGGAAATCCCCAAGGGTTCAAATGTACAATGAAGGCGCGGCGGACGAAGCAAGGCTGTTAGAGCTTGACTCTGTCGAAGAGGCTCGCTGCACCGGTCTTGTCCAGTCAGCACGATACCTGCAGGAGATCCGGCGATATCATGACCGCAATGTGAGGGAACGGTTGTTCAGTATAGGCGATTTGGTCCTACGCCGCATCCAAGACGAGTCCGGCTTACACAAGCTCAAACTCGAGATGGGAAGGACCGTTCATCATCAAGCAGATTACAAGACGGGGGTCTTATCGACTACAATACCCCGAGGGTCAAGACATTCCAAATTCTTGGAACGTTCAGAACCTACGCAAGTTTTACCCATAAAGACGACGTGTAGGGATAGCTATTCTCTGAGCGCCTAGATGTTTTTCTTCCGAATTCAATTTGGAGGCTATGTGCCACAGAATTCGGAATGTAAATTTTCTGTTAAGATATGGAGGCTATAGCCACGTTCATGTTTTATATGAATCGACTTCTTGCCATGAGCTTTGATGGTCGTTAAATACGGAGGCTACAGCCACGTTCATGTTCTATATGACTTGACTTCTTGCCATGAGCTTTGACAGTCGTTGCGATGACGATCGCATTTTTCCTAACCGGTCAGTTCCGCTCGATCGGATTATATCTGCCTTGTTGGACGGGCTCATATGAGGAGTTATTTCAACTACACCCCAGAGTTGTTGCACTCGGGGTAGCTTTGACTTCTTGCCATGAGCATGACAGTCGTTGCGATGATGATCGCGTTCTTTCCTAACTGGTTAGATCCGCTCGATCGGATTGTATCTAACTTGTTCGACTACTCCTAGGGTCGTTGCACCCGGGGTAGTGTCTACTACTCAGCCTACGAACATGGATAATCCAAAAAATCATAAGGCAAAGATGGGTATAAACGTCAGTGATAGATATATACAAGGAGAAGAGTACTTGTTTTTACAATATCTCAATCTTGTATTACACTTTCCACTATTTTTCGGCTACAGGTCTGGCTTCTAGGAGGTACTCGCTGAATTGCTCTTCAGAGCACTCTGCAGCCACTCCCTACGCGAATACTTCTAGTCGAGCCTGAGGCCAAAAGGATTTTACAAAACTTAGCGCGTGGCTGACATGTGATGGGGGCTTCGGTGATGAAACTGAGAACATTTTGCGGAGCTCCAAGGAGTCGCTCCAGCAGGGATTGCCCGTTTGCTTCGCCGTCTTCCTGCGGATCCACCATGTCAACAAGCTGTTGGGCGGCCCCCTTAAAGTCCTCCAGCTCCTTCTGTCACTGCTCCTTTTCTTCGCCCAGCATCTTGATCTGCTGAAGGCAGTCGACGAACTGTTGTTCAGTGTTGGCAATCACCTTCTGCAGCCTCTCGACATCATCGATACGACGATACAGCATATTCTTCACATCAGTAAGCAACTCTTCTTTATATGTTAAGATTTTCCTAAGCTATGTGGTGAAGACAGTTTTTAGAACTCAAGTCAAACTGCTAAGGGAAAGTACTCGAGCAAGCAAAGGACTTGCCTTGGTGCGCTTTTTTCTGCTCTTTAAGCTGTTCTTGGAGTTCAGCGTTGGACTTTTCAAGATTGCGAAGATCGTTCTTGAGGAGCCATGTTTCTCGCGTCCGCTCCAGCTTCAACTTGTCGAGTTCCCTCTGAAGATACATGTTCTTCTGATGTTCTTCTGATATGCGTTGATCCTTTGCTTGGAGTTCCTGGAGGCCACTCACCACTGCTTTCAGCTTTTCGGATTTTTGTTGGGAGAGTTTGGCCACATCCTGCATAAGGAGAAAGACTAAGACAAGCAACTTGACAAAGTATAATGGTAGAAGAGTAATCATGCCTTACCACGGTAAATTGGTACATCTCCTTGGCGATCTTCTGGAAGTATCGCATATTGTTGACCGTTAGGAGTGGATCATCTACTAGATCTATCGTGATGATGTTCTGGTATCCTCTCCCGGACACCAGCAGATCTTCAGGGTTTCTTGAGGTACCCGCAGCTTCTTCAGCTGATGGTTGTGGGGCACCTGCAAGTCAAAACGCATTTAGTACATGAAGTTTGTGGTCTAAGCAGTTAGCCACGGAAGGTCAGACACTTACTTGTGCCATCTGCAGGAGGGGTATTGGTGGCCTCGACTTGTTCTTCACCATCGGCACTGGTTTCGTGTTGCTGGGGCACGGGGGGTGGTGAGTCGGGCAGTGTCGTGTCCTCCTCGGGGGCTGACGGCTCGGGGGTTGGAGTAGCCGAGACATACTCTAGCTTAGACCCCAAGGCAGACATAGTCCTAATGAAGCAGAATTAGTTATATCATTAAACAAGTCGAAAAGAACAGAATATGCATTATGAAAAAGGATCTGCACTTACAGCGAAGATTTCTTCATGGCGGATTTCTTTAGTCTCAGGGCCCGTGGTTTTACAACCACGGTACTCGTTGCCGGTGGCAGGGTCACACTAGCCGATTGTGAGGTACCCACCACGGCAATGGTTACCATCCCTGCTGAGGTAGTCGATGGGTCTGTCCCAGCAGTTTCTGCGGCGCCACATACTGGAACATCATCCCCAGCGAATTCGATCCCGATCACCTTTTGGCGCTTGGGGTCGGTGGAGAAGCAGAAGGACTGCAAAACAGACAATGTAAGCATGCAACAATTCCGATATTTGACAATTCTACAGGACAACAACTTCATAACTGGGGGTTCGACTGCATGCGCTTTACGTCTGCGCACTACTCGATGACCCCGAGGGACCAATGGCAAGGCTTCGGCCAACTCCACGGATGATCCGGGGGAGTTGTTCTTCTTCGCCTTCCCTTTGGTTACCCTTTCTGCCAGGGGGCTCCCGCTTTCGGTCGTCTCGCAGCCGGGCTGAACATCAGATGCTTGAGCTTTTTTCGCTTCAGCGGTGGTGCTGGGAAGGAGGTGGTCCGGTCGCGGGATGTCGGGTTATGGTGGATAACTCCAGTACAACTCTATGTCTCCCTGTAGAGGATTTTTCAGTCAACGGTTACAAAACAACAGAACTTATTCCAAAGTACTCGAATACTTATCGGCTTTGGAGGATTTTGCGTAGAAAACAACTCCGGGACGTAGGGAACTGCGTTCATGTCCAGCAATACTCGCTTGACCCGGATGAGCGCGGCGTCGTCAGTCAGCTCCTCTGCGCACATTCGAGATGGATCCTCAGCGCCCATGTACTCGAAGTCTAGCGTATGGAGCTGTTGGATTGGCTGGATTCGGCGTTTGAAGAAGGAAAACATTATGGACGCGCCAGTCACTCCTATTTCCTTATGGGCTGCTATGATGGCTAGCAACTCATCGACTTGATCCATATCCCCTTTGGAGAGTTCGGTGTTCCACTCCGGCCTTACAACAGGCGGTTTATCTGATCTTTCAGGGAGTTGGGGGACATGGTTTTCGATGTAGAACCAATGGTTTTTCCATCCAGGAATATTGGAGGGGAATTTGTAGGACAGGTATCTATCGCCGGCTTGTTGCCTAAGCTGGATGCCAGCGCCTCCTACAACGGATGAATTTTTGGAGGTGGGTTGTGGCTTTACCCGGAAAAGAAAGCGAAAAAGATCCCAATGGGGTTCAATTCCAAGAAAAGCTTCAAAAAAATGGATGAAGATAGCAATGTGGCAGATTGAATCCGGGTTGAGGTGATGGAGCTCAAGCCCGTAGAAATAAAGAAGGCCACAGAGGAAAGAGCAAGCGGGGAGAGCCAAACCCTGTTCAGAAAAATGGTAAAATGAGACGATTTCGTCCACATTTTCTATAGAAAGAAGTTCATGAAAAGAGGGGCGCCAATTGACAAGACTTTTCTCCTGAAGCAAACCCTCGGAAACAAGATTCAGGAGTTCGTTGTTGGAGCACTTACTGTAAGTCCACTCCCCAGATGGCGGCTGTGACTCCTTCCCCTTCCCATCCTTCTCGTTGGATCTCTTGGGCGCCATTTCCAGATCTGTTTGCCACAAGTTGCTCGGGGCTGCGGAGAAGGGGCGGAGAGATTTGGCTGGTTTGGGGCTTCTCAAAGGGGGTGAAGGTGGAGCACGGATCTGATTGAGGATTCGGGAATTTCTCAGCGGATTGAAGATTGGAAGCACGGATTTTACCCCTAAGTTACCGCGGGGTTAAATAACCAGCTGCCGGATATAGGTTTACTGTTCCGAGGTTGAAGAGTCGTCTTAGGGAATATTCGGAATATGATGGGTCATTTGGTGGATCTTTTAGATAAATTATTCGATTAATCATTTTTTTAGGGTTAATTGTCCCGAAAAAAGAGGTTTTTCGAATTCCAAATCTAACTTCCATCATCTGTACCATCACACCAATTATTTATCATGGGAACATTTTTTCACTGCATGCCATGACCATTGGATCCTTATTTCCAAACCTGAGAGATTTGGATTCAAGGCTCGGGGGCTGCGGGATATGTGGCATCGACTACTTATTTTTCGAGTTTATTCGAAGAGTAAATAAGAAAGATTCAAGACTAATGTGACCCTCAGCCTGATTCTTCGATTCAACCTAAGGCTCGGGGGCTACTCCATATAGAGTGCGATTTTTCATCGCACACCATACCAACAAAATATTTTGGGGCATGAGCACCTCATAGCTTCGATGCAGCCAAGAAAGTACTCGAAGAAGAACTTCAAGATGGAGCTTCAAAAGAAGCTGAAGACTATTTCGAAAGTACTCGAGAAGCATGCAATTCTCAGCTACGAATAGCTCGAGGGCTTGTCAGACCCGGGACTACGGGACTGTGTACATAACGTAGTTCATACAGGATTAGGGGATAGAACATGTCCTATACCTTATGTATGTTGTACTCTACTCGCATGCGAAGTAGGACTAGCTGGTACAGAAGGAAACTACTCAGGTTGTACTCGAGTATGATTCCTACGCTAGTGTCGGACTAGGATTCATGTAACCCTGTCCTCCCAGATATATAAGGGCGGGTAGGGACCCCCTCAAAACATCAATTAACACCCAAGGCAATACAAACCACCAAATAGGATGTAGGGTATTATGCACATCACGGTCCGAACCTGTCTAAACCTTGTGTTACTTGCACCTTCGAGTTCCTGATCTCGGCGTTACCCTACCTAAAACTTACCGACTCGGGTTTACCCCTCAGTGGGCAGGCGATAAAACACCGACACTACATACTCGTTTATCACTTCGAGTATGTTTATATACTAATTTTAAGATATTTCAAATTGATATATAAAATTTTAAAAGCATACATATTTTTTAAATATATTATGATTATATCTTAGTACTAGTATATAAAGATGAGTATATACATATACTCTATGTATGGTCACATATTCAATGTATATACCATCATAGATGGTCTAGTATGGTCACATACTCCACGTACATACTATTCATTGAGTCAGATACGTCCTACGTTATGAGATACACATGTGGGAGTAGCTACGCATGCGTGTAGAATGTATTTTTCCATATGTATGTATGTATGTATGTATGTATTTATGTATGTATACAGACACACTAATCCCACGATGAAAATATGGAAATTTATTTGTTTTAAATAAAAATTTGTAGCATATCTTTATAGTCTTAGCTTGAATAACACTATTTTAAAAAATGGTGAAAAAGTCATGCACCGAATACCTACTGTATGACGCCAGCAATGTCCTATTTTATTTATTTTAGCTTTTACTATACGTAAGCTAATTCTACAAAAGATGCTGATACTAGAGGTTTAAAGAATTTTAAGAACTGATTTCTAGAATCCGGCTGTAAGTTTCATGCATATTGGGTTTTTTAGTGGGGCTAGGCTAGAAGTTTCAGTCAAGGGAGTTATTTCCTTTCCCACTTTCTTTTTTTTAGAAAAAGGAATGTCTCTGGCCTCTGCGACTTCCAGTTTGCTCATGAAAAAGCTCCTTTGGTTTTAGATAAAAATATATGTGAATAGATTAGGTACATTAGATTGTTTGCAAAGAGTATGTTTTTTATGTAGGAAGATTGTGATTGTCGTAGAACTCATTTTTTTGGGGTTGAGAGCCGTTGAATAGATAGGTGCTCTATGGACAGCGAGGGTAGAGATAGAATCAAAGAGAATATAGCTACTGTTTCTCGGTAACGGTGCTAGAAAGCTGGTCGGATATTTTAACGATCACAAATAAATCTCCAAGCGTATAGATACCGTTGTAACTTTCACCCAAGAGTATCCCAGAGTATTGTATCCACCAAGGAACATATGTATATTCTCCAAGATTCAGGTTCGTCCAAGGACACTGCACTGGCTAGAGGAAAGAGCTAGAGAAGATTCCAAACATTTAGAATCAAAGGTAGGGTAGAACTTTTCTAGTTGTCTACTCCGGGCTACTGGCTTTCTCTGTATAAAATCAGTCTGGTTCAGTAATGCAGCACTGGGATATACCCAAACAGGAAGGGTTACGCTGAATAGACAGGGCTATCACCACCTGCTACCTACCTTATCTAACCATGTGATATACCACAACCAATAGGTAAAGTCCACCACGTCTACACTATCTTTTACTAACTCCAGCCTTTGGCCTTAGACTAGAGCACCCACTAACTAGTGAACTATTGATCCAATAAATAACTAAGGAATTAGAACTATTACTTAACTAAAAACTAGAGCACAAAGATAGTCACGAACACTTAGTATTAGTCGAGGAACGAGATGGAGAACAGTGCTGACAACACGGCATTTCCCCGACTTCCTCTCACTCTCTCCATATTTTTTATAAGCACTACCTAGGCAGCACTAAGCCTTTAGAATAAGCCTAAAGCTCAGCTATGGAAGTGAGAGCACAAGAGAGGAGTGTGATTTGTGTCTTCATTTGGAGCCCCTCCCCTCGTATTTATAGATGTGTCCAAGGGTGCTCTTGCTGTGCAAATAGGTGGAGCCTTGGAGAACCGACATTGGGGACCAATAGGGAGGCGCATGTGCAAGAGGTAAGTTGGTGGTGCCAAAGCTAGTTCGGCTGAGTACAACCGCCTTTGGCCACCCCCTTTGGCAGGGTCACTGGTAGGTGGGCTCTCTAGTCCATGGTAGATGAGTTAGCACTGTCCTAAGTCGGTTGCATGCTGTGGTGAGCCCTTTGATCGATGGGAGGCTGAACGGCATGTTTCTTGGTTGGAAAGGTGTTGCTTTGGATTGAGAGTGTGTTTCATTGCTCTTGAGGTGTGTTTAGGCTGCCATATGGGTCATTCAATTCTTGTGCTTGCTCATGATTGGTTGGTGTTTTGTGTCTTGGATTCAAAGGTGCGTTTCCCTCCATTTTAGCCCAAATTCATCTATACAAATATTTTGACCAGCACCTGTAGAATTCGTTAGATAATATATCTAAGCTAATGTTATCCCACTGATTTTATATGTGATGCAGGAATTGATGCTCTAAAAGTGGTCCGTAACAAGCGTCGATATTTAATGCTTTGGCAGCGCTTCCAGTGATTGATGGCGTGGATGAATTGTATGTCAGGAACTCCAGTGAACCTCTTCATGATACCGGGGCAAACAATATGGATCAAAGGCAACCCAGGAGCAGGCTCAAGGCATTGAGTGATGAGGATTTGATGTCTAAAGCAATGCGTCTTGCAGCCAAACGTAACTTAAAAAATGGGAAATATAGTATGCCTCTCCTCAGTTTACCTTCTCGTTTCTTCTAATATTAGGAACTTAGGTGTTTCTCTGGGCAAAGATAATACAATGATTAAACAATCAGTTTTGACAATAAAAAACATAGCCATCGATAGTATATTTCTGGTAGCAAAAACACCTAATTCTTAATACAAAACAACAGAAACTAGCTCCTTGCTGAATCCTTATGATGACGGGGATGAGAACATAGAAGAAATAGACACAACACAAAGACATATTTGTCGTAATCTGACTGAGATGCCCGATGATGAGACTCTGCAGCATGCATGTTATGATTTAAATGCGGCACCCAGGAAGAAAAAAACAAACTCAGCAAATAACAATGGAAAGATTTCTAGCCTTCCCAAGAAGCCAAATACTCCATCTAAAATACTTTTCTGATGAAAGTGATATTTTGGAATAGCAGAGGTATAGGAGACTTGGCTAAACATAATTATATTTCCGAAACTGTGAAGAACGACATATTGATTTCCTTGCTCTTATGGAGACATGTAGAAGTACTTTTCTGCTTCAACTTTAAGCCATTTATGTGCTTGTTTGGAATACCTATGGCATATTATGCCTCCACGAGGTAGATCAGGTGGAATAGTTATTGGGGTCAATGCAAATATTTTGAACATTGGTTCCATTGTTGACGGGGATTTTTATACTAAATTCCTTTTAAAAAATAAGGAGGATGGGTTTACTTGGGCATTATATGCAGTCTATGGACCAGCCCAAGACGATATAAAAACAGATTGCCTCACTTAAATGGCACATGTTTGTAGTACTGAAACAAATCCTTTCATCATTGGAGAGGACTTCAACATAATGAGACGTCCTGAGGAGAAAAACAATAACAATTTTGATCCTCGGTGGTCAGGTACATTCAATGCAATAATTGATACTTTAGACCTTCCAGAAATAGAAACGACCGGTAGACAATATACTTGATCAAATGATCATGACCCACAAACTTTTGAGAAACTTGATAGGGTTCTCATGAGAGTACTGAGTGGGAAGCCAAATACCCTAAGGTCACAGTAGAGACCCTTGATAGATCCATATCATCATACACCACTTTTACTCAATACAGGGTCCTTCCACCAGGGACAGCAACCATTATTATTTAAATTTGAACTAGGATGCTCGTTAATACGAGTTGGCTTTGTTGACATATATGGCAACTAGAGCAACGTGGTGGGAGTGCTAGAGCGCTGGCAAAATAAGATCCGGTCTCTTAGAAAATATACGTTAGGCATCCTTAAAAAAAAGACAAAAAACGACATATACTCAAACTTGACAAGTTGGGTAAAAGGCAGAACATCAACATAATACTCTTACACCTAATGGAATAGCTATGAAACATTATCTCAATGATAGGCTAGCACATATACTACGGGAAGAGGAGCTCAAGTGGTATCAAAGAGCAAAGGTTAAAGATCTACTAGAAGGAGATGATAATACCAAATACTTCCAGCTAGCAGCGAACGGCAAACATAGAAAGCAAAGAATTTACAAGCTAGAGCATGAGGATGGTACATTAATTAGGGAACATGAACTCAAACAATATATCCCTAAATATTACAGAGGGCTTTTCGGGAAACTAGATCATAATAATTTTACTCTAGAGGAAATATTAACAAGCAATATTCCACAAGTAAATATGAGAAAAAAATGAAATTCTAACATCACCTTTTGATGAAATAGAGGTGAGAGATGCTATCTTCTGGATGGAGCATAATAAGGCTCCTGGGCCAGATGGCTTCCCGGCTCAATTTTATCAAGTGTTCTGGGAGGTCATTAAGGATGATCTTATGGCTCTTTTAAGAGACTTCCATAATGGAAGCTTACCGCTATTTAGTCTCAATTTTGGTGTCATCACACTTCTCCTTAAAAGACTGATGCACTTAAAAAAAGAATACCTTCCAATCTGTCTATTAAATGTTAGCTTTAAAATTTTTACTAAAGTTGCCACTAATAGGATTGGCATGGTAGCTGATAGAGTGATGAGACCCACACAAACTGCATTCATGCCAGGTGGCAATATAATGGAAGGAGTCACAACTCTCCATGAGACCATACAAGAATTGCTTAGAAAGAAACAAAGTGGAATAATTTTGAAAATAGACTTTGAGAAAGCGTATGATAATATCAAATGGTCGTCCTTTCTCCAACAAAGTCTAAGAATGAAAGGTTTCTCACCACAATGGTGCAAATGGAGTGTATGTCAGACCCGGAGCCACAGGCTGCGCACATGGTATAGAATATTCTAGAATAAGGAATGGGGCATGTCCCATACCTTATATGTGTTGTAAAGTACTCGAATACGAGTAGGACTAGTCAAAATAGAAGGAAACTATCTGAATAGTACTCAGGTAGGACTCCTAAGATTATATTCGGTTAGGATATCTATAACCCTATCACCGCGGAGGGAGTATATAAGGGCGTGCAGGACCCCCTCCAAAGCATAACCAAACCCTAAGCAATACAAACTACCATACAGGACGTAGGGCATTACGCAACTCACGGTCCGAACCTGTCTAAACCTTGTGTTGCTTGCACCTTTAAGTTCTGATCTTGGCGACACCCCGCCTACAAGTCTACTACCTTAGGGTATTCGTAGGTAGGCTTGCCGGTAAAACACAGATAGCTGGTGCACCAGGTAGGGGTGTTCATCGAAGATCCACCGGCGAGCTCGATGGCATCGTTCAGCTTCACCAGCTCGGAGAAGATTGGAGAGAAACTTACATTGACTTCATCAAGGACCAGAAACTACCTGCAGGCATCACTGAAAAAAGTGCAGCAGTTGCTCACATTAGGAGACGGAGCAAGGGATTCGTTCTGGTTGGCGATAAGCAATACAAGCATGGTGCACGCTCAGGCATCCTCATGAAGTGTGTCACAGGAGGGGATGGCTATGACATTCTTCATGAAATCCATGACAGATCCTGTGGCAACCATGCTGCTTCAAAGACACTAGGCGGGAAGGCATACAGAGCAGGCTTCTGGTGGCCCACAGTAGTGGTAGATGTTGTAGACCTCGTCCCCAGATATCCCAACTGCCAGTTCTTCGGCAAGCAGTGACATGACCAGCATCATAACCTAATCACCATCCCACCATCCAAGTCGTTCGCATGCTGAAGCCTTGATATGATCGGGCCTTTGGCCATAGCACCAGGAGATTTTACTCATGAGTTGGTAGCCATCGACAAGTTCATAAAGTGGATCGAGTATAAGCCGATCACCAAGCTCACCCCTGATAGAGCAGTCGAATTCATCAGCGACATCTTGCATTGGTTCGGCTTCCCCAACACCATCATCACCGACCCGAGCTCCAATTTCACAGCACATCAGTTCTGGGAATTCTGCAAGAATGCAGCCATCAAAGTCAAGTATGTGTCAGTTGCACATCCGAGAGCAAATGGCCAAGTCAAGAGGGCCAACAGCATGATTCTTGATGGGTTGAAAAAGAGACTCTATGATGAGAACAGTAAGAAAGGTGGCAAGTGGGTCACAAAGCTTCCACATGTCGTCTTGGGGCTACGAACTCAACCTTCCAAAGCCACAAGACATGCATCTTTCTTTCTCTTCTATGGATCAGAAGCAATCCGCAATCCTCCTTGTGGACATCATGTTAAAATCTCCAAGAGTACAGATGTGCAAAGAAGGCGAAGCTGATAAAGCAAGGCAGCTAGAACTGGACTCGGTTGAAGAAGCCAGGTGCAAAGGCCCTTGTCCAGTCGGCTCGTTACCTACAAGGAATACAAGAAATCACACGCTACCACAACCGCAATATCCAGGAGAGGTCATTCAAAATCGTTGACTTGGTCCTCCGTCGCATCCAAGACGAGACAGGGCTACATAAGCTCAACTCGCGATGGGAAGGGTCTTTCATCGTTTCAAAGGTTACAAGGCTAAGGTCATATCGACTACAATACCCTAATGGCTAGGAGGTTCCAAACTCATGGAACATACAGCATCTATGGAAGTTCTATCCTTAATATAATCTGTACATAATCTTTCAGCTGCATGACAACATATTATTAATAAAGAGTTGTTATTGTTCCCAAAATGACTACTTTTCAAGGCTAAGATTCTAAACTTGGAGGCTTTAGCCACGAGTACTAACAACAAGCTACTTTAAGTCTAAAAAGGGGTTGCTCGGGGGCTGTGCCACAAGTTCTCCCTATACGACTACTAAACAGCCCATGAGGCTAAGACACGAGTACTAAATGTGCAGAAAACCTATTCTAGTAACCGTATGACTACTTGTCTCATGTAGACAGTAGTTATGAAAGCAATCTCTGATGGGGTTACCAAGCCCATACTACCAGTTAGGCTCTGAATACTTGCCATGAGCAGTGAACACCAAACAACTGAAGAGGTCATCGAGCCTGTAATTCCAAACAAATTAGAATACTGCAAGATCGGACGCGATCTGATTGGTTTGACGAGTTCCTATAAGGAATAGATTGTCGAACAACAAGTTATTGACTACATCCAAATTCGTTGCACTTGGAGTAGTGTGACCCAAGCATATCGATCTTAACTAAGACCTATGATCATCGATTACACTCTATATGAGAATATTTCGAACAATTCAAAAGGCAATAAGTAAATAGATATATTGTTCATGACATCATGAATGTTCTAGTCTTCTTCTAGGCTTTCAACTATCTTGTGAGCCACAGGCTCCACCTCTTTGAGGTACTTTGCAAACTTCTCCTCAGAGCAGTCCGCAGCCATACCATCGGCCAATGGCTCCACATTAGCCTTGGGCTAGAAGGACTTGATGAGCCCAAGCACATGCGCTATGTAGGTTCTGGTGGTCTTGGAGACGTAGCTAGCAATCTTGTATGGGGCTTCACGAAGTCGCTCCAACAGAGTCCTATTATCAACTGCTCCTTCTTCTAGAGGGTCCACCATGTTGACGACTACTTGCACGGCTTCCTAGAGGTCTTCAAGTTGCTTCTGCCTCAATTCCTTTTCCTAGGCCATGGATTTAATCTGTTGCATCCATGGACAAGCTGGGTGTTTGCATCCTCGAGTTGCTTCGACAGGAGCTCTGCTTCATCTGAATGACGATATAAAAGGTTTTTTAAGTCAATCAGCAATTCTTCTTTATACTTTAATATATTTCTAAGTTCCATGGGCAAAAGACAAGCAGAAGTACTCATACAATTTTAGAGACTATACTCGACTACATTGAACCGGGAAAGAGTACTCGGAAGGACGTTTTTTTTATTAACCATTTTTTAGGATAATATCCGGAAAAAAGGGGTTTTTGAATTTCAAACCAATTTTCCTATCTTAACCATCAATTCAAATTCTTAATTTATTCTACAACGCATGCCACGTTTATTTGGATCCTTTTTCCAAATCATTGGGATTTGGATTCAAGGCTCGAGGGCTGCGTGACACGTGTCATCGAGGGCTTATTTTTTAAAAATATTTGGAAGATAAGAAAAGAAGATTCAAGATTAATTTGACCCTCAGTCTGATTCTTCGATTCAACCTAAAGCTCCAGGGCTACTCCATATGAAGTGTGATTTTTATCGCACTCTATATAAAAGAAGACATAAAACTACTCAGAGCATGAGCATCTCACTGCCTCGAGGCAGCCAAGGAAGTACTCGGAGGACGCCTTCAAGATAGAATTTCTGAAGAAAATGAAGATGACTCTAGAAGTACTCGGAAGCCTGCAGTATTTGGCTACGAAGAGCTCGGGGGCTTGTCAGATCTGGGCCACGGGACTGCGTACAGGCATAGAATATTCTAGAATAAGGGATGGGGTACATCCCATACTTTATATCTGTTGTAAAGTACTCGAATACGAGTAGGACTAGTCAGAACAGAAGAAAACTATCCGAGTAGTACTCGGATAGGACTCCTAAACTTGTATTCGGATAGGATATATGTAACCCTATACCCCGGAGTATATAAGGGCCGGCAGGGACCCCCTCCAAAGTATAACTAAAACCTAAGCAATACAAATCACCATACAGGATGTACGGTATTACGCAACTTACGGTCCGAACGTGTCTAAACCTTGTGTTGCTTGCATCTTCGAGTTCCTGATCTTGGTGATACCCTGCCTACAAGTCTACTATCTTAGGGTATGTCTAGGTAGGCTTTCCGGTAAAACACCGACAATAGCAAAAACATCTAATTCTAAAACAAAAACTAGCTCCTTGCTGAATCCTTATGATGACGGGGATGAGGAGGACATAGAAGAAATAGACACAACACCAAGACATATGTCGTACTCTGACTGAGATGCCCGATGATGAGGCTCTGGAGCATGCATCTAATGATTTAAATGCGGCACCAATGAAGGAAAAGTCAAACTCAGCAAAAAAACATGGGAAAGATTTCTAGCCTTCCATAGAAGCCAAACACTCCATCTAAAATACTTCTTCGATGAAAGGGATATTTTGCAATAGCAGATCTCATGGATGATTGGCTTATCAACATAGGAGTTAAACAAAGAAGAAAAGCTTTAGTGGGGGTTGGCTGCTATATGTTTAGGGCCATATGTTATTATGTCGCAATGATGTTGCTTTCAATAATAAACCTATAACATCTTATGTGGAGACAATTTTCAGAGGCACATACTGGTTAAGATTCTGGAGATTGTTACAAGAGGAGACAGAGCGAGAGGATATCATGCAAGCATACCATGCTATGGAGGTGGTGGCCATGGAGTTATTTGCTAAGAATTGATGGTGGTTTCCCAGTAGGTTATGTGTTTGGTGTCATATGTAGTCTGCTATATTCTTTACCCCATCTGCACTTTATGCTCTTGGATAATGTAATAATGTGACGGTGGCTGTATGCATCACAATGCAAAAAAATTAGAGGCCGGAATCTTTTCCTTTGTCTAAAAATTTTTTTTGCCCTCCGGCCAATTGCACTTTGTTAAGTTGTCTTTTATCAATACTAGCCTCCTTGGTACACATATAAAACTAATCCCTTTGACATTTGGATGTCAAAGGGATTGAAAAATCATCAATCTAGCACGTGATGTTACTTAGAGCCTGTTTGGGAGCACTCATTCCACTAAATGAAGCTCTACCCCCCAAATCTTCAGGCCAAATATACTTCCCGCTCCATCAACTCCAGCTCCAAAATATTGCACATGCGCAGTTGCCTATATATATAAACCACCCCAGGCTCCATGCTGCAGCCGTGCTAGCTAAAACTGAAGCCCAAACAAACCGGGCCAATATCTTTTGATCTGTGTGTACAGCTCGGCCTTCCAATCTCCCATAGCCACAGTATAGTAGCAACTTGTTGGCGATGGGCAGCTTGCCACTCGACGCGTCGCTGCGGCCACTCGACCCCGTGTCCTTCGCCGGTGAGTCACGCGCCGTCGTGGACTTCCTTGCCGAGTACTACCGTGACGTCGACAAGTACCCGGTCCGGGCAGCTGACCTCGAGCCGGGCCTGCTACGCAAGCTACTCCCCGAGGTGGCGCCAGAGAACGGCGAGCCGATGGAGGATGTACTGGAGGATGTGCGGCGGGACATCCTGCCGGGGCTCACCCACTGGCAGAGCCCAGCTTCTTCGCCTACTTCCCCATGAACGCCAGCACTGCTGGGTTTGCCGGCGAAATGCTGTCCGTTGGCCTCAACGTTGTCCCATTCGTGTGGGCAGCGTCGCCGGCTGCCGCCGAGCTCGAGTGCGTCGTGGTGGACTGGATGGGTAAGCTGCTTGGTCTGCCGCAGTGCTTACTCTTCTCAGGTGGTGGCGGCGGCGTCCTGCAGGGAAGCACATGTGAGGCCGTGGTGTGCACGCTCGCCGCCGCGCGGGACTGTGCTCTGGCGAAGCTGGGGCACGAAAACATCATGAAGCTGGTGGTCTACGCCTCCGACCAGACGCACGTCACCTTCCAGAAGGGCGCGCGGCTCGTCGGCATCCCGCCGTCCAATTTCCGCGTCATCCAGACGTCGGCGGCGTCTGGGTACGGCCTGACCGCCCACGCCGTCCGCGCCGCGGTCGATCGCGACGTCGCAAGAGGCCTTGTGCCTTTGTACCTCTGCGCCACGGTGGGCACGACGGGGCTCGGCGCGGTCGACCCCGTGCGCGAACTCGGGGAGGAAGCACGGCGCCACGGCATGTGGCTGCACGTCGACGCCGCGTCCGCCAGCAGCGCGGCTATCTGCCCGGAATTCCATGGCTATCTTGAGGGTGCCGAGCTCGCCGATTCGGTGAGCACGAACCCGCACAAGTGGTTGCTCACCAACACGGACTGCTGCTGCTTGTGGGTCGCAAGCCCCCGTGCCCTAACCTCCGCGCTGTCTACCGACCCGGAGTACCTAAAGAATGTCGGCACAAATGGCACGGGGAAGCCTTCCGCCGTAGACTACAAGGACTGGCAGATCTCTCTTTCTCGCCGGTTCCGCGCCATCAAGCTCTTGGTGATGCTGCGGCGCTACGGTGCCGTCGGCCTGCGTGCGCACATTCATCGACACGTCACAGCAGCCAAATGGTTCGAGCGGACGGTGGCGGCAGATGAACGCTTCGAGGTCGTGGTGCCGAGAAAGTTCTCGCTGGTATGCTTCCGCCTCCGGGCGAGGTTCCCGGAGGATGACGCCGTGGACGACTTGAACCGGGAGCTCCTGGCGGCGGTGAATGAGAGCGGACAGGCGTTCATGACGCACTTCGTGGTGGACGGCAAGTTCGTGATACGGCTCGCGGTCGGCGGAGCCATGACAGAGATGAAGCACGTCGTGGACGTGTGGGAGCTGCTGCAGGGCAAGGCCGAGGAGGTTCTACGGCGTTAATAATTTTAGAGGGTTCTCATGGTACAGATGCGCGCAACAGCCAGATTGGCAGACATTATTCTCTTTACTCTCCTCGTTTTGGGCAGATATTCGACGTTTGTGCCCGTGTAAGTGATGTATGTCGGTAATTGTCACCACATAGTATCAATAAATTTTACGAGGGTTGTTTTCAAATGACCAAGAAGAGCCTCAAAGTTTATTTTGGACATTCTTTTGTTTTTATTAGAATTGATCTCATCCGACACGATCGAACGACCGTGTCCGACTACTTAATCACACTCTGATCGGGACGCTCAACCCAACACGGTTGGCAGGCCCTGTCATGCGGTGCTATAAAGAGGAAAGGGGTACATGGCCCAAGGTCAACCTGAAATGACAACCCTAGAGGACCCGATCTCCCCTACGTTGAAGTGACGGGAAGCCCGCCGCCACTGCACCGACCACCTCCACCGCCTTCTGGACCTCTACGTCGAATACGCTGCCAGCCTCAGCACCACACTGCCATCTCCTGCGACCTCAACTCAACTGCCGTCACCGCCATGCCCGACACCAACCCCAAACCTGACGGTCTCTCTCTCCCTCACTTCCCTCCTTCCTCTCGGTGTAACCCCAGATGTAAACCATGCCGTTGTTTATTCAAGTTCATGTTTTAACCCTCTGATCTGCTCCTAGATGATCCTAGATTTCTAACAATGGTATCACTAAGCCTCACCTAGTGAGCAGATTAAGATGGGGAAGAAACGGATAGAAAAAGAAGAAGAAAGAGAGGGGATTCGATCTCGAATCCAAGAAGCAACAGTTAAAACCTAACCCTAACCAAGAGACAACGCCGGCGGGACCTTCTTGTGGGTCTCACCGTCACCCCCCCAACCGGCTGTCGCCGCGATGCCGTGCAGGAAGACAAGATGAGACATTGCTCGCCGTCGCTTCGTCGGCATGAGGCTCGCACTCGCACACCACCATAAGGCCGCACAACGGTGGCACGCAAGCGCGCCTGCTAGGGGGCCTCGCGACAGCGCCACCACCGGCCGCGGTCGCTGCCGCGCCTACGAGAGGGAAGGTAAGGGGAGGAGGAGAAAATGAGAAGGGCGTGCTCGGCTCGCCGGTGGCCGGACCGACGACGCGCTCCCATGCGTCTCGCCAGTGGCACCAGCACCGCCGCGGGCCAGGAGAGTAGCACGGTGGGGTGACACCAGCGGCGGCAGGGCACCGTCCGGGCGAACCTAGGGTTTGGGTTTCAGAGGCCCGCAGCTAGCCTTAAGTACCACCGAAGACCATGCCAGGCCGTCCGATCACAGCCAACGGCTGAGATCAAGGCGGGCGAGGAGGTGCGCCACGGTGGGCCGATTCAGCAGCCCCGCCATCGATTGTTGGGCCTTAGCCCCATGACGAGATGAGCCAAGCTGGAAGCTGGCCGTTGGCCCAGAGCCAGTCGTGGCCAGCAAGCCGAGCCCTGCAGACCGAGCTGCAGGCGCGCGTGGGCCACACGCGCGTGATCAGAAGCAAGCCGGGCCGAGCTGCAGGGAGGCTGCTAGGTGGGCCGAGAAGAAAGAAGTGGGCCTTAGGCCGTTTTGCACTGTAGACTCTATGATTTTTTTATTTTTTTTCAGAAGCCATTTTTCTATAAGTTTAGTCTATTTTTTATCTCTATTCCATTTTGAACCAACGGAATAAATTGTTTAGAGAGTAGATAAGTATAAAGTGATGCTTAAGTGATGCTTCTGAATGAGATTTATTCTCAGAATATTTTTTCATGTTTCTGTTGCTATGATATTTATCTCCCAGTTAAATTGGAACCGACGGAAAAAAATTAATTGCAAGAGTAGATAATCATTTTTTAGTCAATTATGATATTGTTATTTTCCAACCAAGATTGGTGATAGCTATATTACAAGTTTTATTCATCAATTTTCCATGCATTAGTTCTATTTCTGCCCAACGATGATATAGAATTAATATAGAAGAAAAAGACGGGCAACCGTTGATTTAAACCAACGCTTGAGATTACTCGACTGCAAGCCAATGGGTTCCTCTGCTGGGTTACGTAAAGGAAAGGCTTTGGGAAAAAATGAATTAAGTAATTCTCACACTAGTTTTCACTATTGTTAGTTTATTAATTTTCTGATTAAATCGGAACCAACGGGAAGATTTTATCTAAAAATGAAGTATAAGTGAATGTTTTTTTATCGTTATGACTAAGTTTGTTGCAATGAGTTAGATGCATGTCTAATTTGATCAAGAATTAAACATGTGTGTTGTCCTGAGAGCTAATTCCTGCATTTTATCCTTTATAGGAAATTATCCCGCATGGCGGGAGAAATTTGGCATAGTACTTAAGCTATTGATATCCTGCATGGCAGGAGAAGTTTATGATGACTCATGTGCTATTTGTGTATCCTGCACAGCAAGAGAAGTTTGGGGTAGCTCTTATGCTATCCTTAAATCGACCGTACACTTCTATTGTGCGATGGTCATTAAGTTATCAAAGGGTTGAGGCCATATTAGGAGCAATCCCAAATAACACCATTGCCAAATCTTAAGAAGGTGGAGAGTCAGGTGACTGACTCTTCACATACGCATGCGGGCACTCAAATTGAGTAGCTCGCTGCGGAATAATCAAGTAATGGTGGAACATACATTTCTGAATGTATAATATGGCCACTAAGATGGAGTCATTAGACATGGATTAAAAGGAGAGGGAAAATTAAGGATTGAACAGTTGAATCTATCAACCGAGCTAAGCACATCAATAAGAAAATGAATTATTTGAATAATAATTCAAACCCTCCCTTGTAGTATCATATTGACATGGAATAAGTTTTAGGACAAAAGGAAGTTGTATACAAAACATCAGATAAGAAAAATATGCGAGCATAACTTGCAGAAGTATTGCTAATAAAGGACTTTGTTAAGTTCTTGAGGTGGAATGAGGAGAGAGTGTAAATGAAGTGAGTGATAAATATCTCCTCGTCCACGAGATTTCTGAACAATTTTCAAAATCATGGCAGTAAAGTTTATGCCATATTTCGAGGGGGACTATGGGACTGCATACATAACGTAGTACATGGGTTGTCATAACGTAGTGGGGTACAAATTCATGGCAAGTGTTGTATTATGTTTATTTATTTACTTCTCAAGATACCAGGAAGAAGTGGGATACTCACTTTCCGAGGCGACTTGAAAAAGTCGTATGACTGCAACCAGGAGGCCATCCAGTACGCTTCGACTACGCATGTGCCAGACGCTTTAGGAGAAGTACTAGCGGCCGCGCAACAACTCTCCCAAGCCGGGCTGGAAATCCCTACGAGGAAGGCCAGCAAGTCGAGCATCCAGTCGACCGGCGACGTGGCCCTCAAGACGATCCAGCTCTAGGAGGGCGACTCATCTAAGACAGCTGTCATCGGTGCAGGCTTAGATGAGAAATAGGAAATCGCGCTCGTCAGTTTTCTTCAGGCTAACCGAGACATATTCGCATGGAAACCAGCGGTTATGCCAGGAGTGCCTAGGGAACTGATTGAGCATAGTCTAAATGTACACGCACAGGCTGTGCCCAAAAAGTAACGCCTTCGCAGGTTTGCTCAAGACAAACGAGAGGCAATCAAAAGGGAAATAGCTAAACTCCTCATGGCTGGCTTCATTAAAGAAGTAATCCATTTAGAGTGGGTAGCTAATCCTGTCCTTGTAAAGAAAAAGAATAATGAATGGAGAATGTGCGTTGACCACACCGATCTCAATAAGCATTGCCCAAAGGATCACTTCAGGTTACCGCACATTGATCAAGTTGTCGACTCGACGGCGGGTTGTGTACTCCTCTGCTTCCTTAACTACTATTCGGGGTACCACCAGATGATGCTCAAGGAGGAAGATCAAATAAAGACCACGTTTATCACCCCGTTTGGGACATATGCCTACAAAACTATGTCTTTCGGGTTGAAAAACGCAGGAGCAACCTATCAACACGCAATCCAGAAGTGCTTCACTGATCAGCTGCATCGGAATGCTGAGGCCTACGTGGATGACATGGTCATCAAGACCAGGAATCCTGACAACCTGATTGCAGACTTGGAAGAGACGTTCAGCAGCTTACGCAAGTTTCGATGGAAGCTCAACACAACAAAGTGGGTTTTCGGAGTACCATCACGGAAATTGCTCGGGTTCATCGTCTGCAACCGGGGAATTGAAGCCAATCCTGTGAAGATTACAGCCATCACTGACATGGAGGCTCCGGCCATAATCAAAGATGTGCAGAAGCTAACAGGATGTATGGCAGTCCTGAACGGGTTCATCTCCCGACTCGGGGAGAGAGGACTACCCTTCTTCAAACTTCTGAAACGCCAAGACAAGCAGTTCCAGTGGATGGAGGAGGCCGAGCGGGCCCTGCAGGATCTGAAACAACAGCTACAGTCACCTCCGGTCCTTATAGCACCACTGCCGAGAGAAGATCTACTACTCTATATTGCGGAGACAACTCATGTCATCAGCAGTGACATTGTAGTCGAGCGCAGCAAGGAGGGCCTTGCGTTTGGAGTGTAGAGGCTCATGTACTTCTTCAGCGAGGTACTCTCCGAATCTAAGGTACGATACCCGGCAGTTCAGAAACTTCTATATGCAATACTGATCACATCAAGAAAGCTGCGCCATTACTTCGACGAGTACAAGATCACTGTGATTATGGATTTTCCATTGGCGGATATTCTACACAATTAGGATGCCACGGGACGTATATCAAAGTGGGTAGTGGAACTGGGGGCTCTGTCAATCGACTTCAAGCCACGCACTCCAATCAAGTCTCAAGCTCTAGTCAATTTTATGGCCGAGTGTAGAGAGAACCAAATTCCAACACCAGCCGACAAGCCAAAGCACTGGATCATATATTTTGATGGATCTCTTAAGCTCGATGGTGGAGGTGCTGGAGTCTTATTTATCTCTCCAAGAGGCGAACAACTAAAGTATGTCCTCTAGATCCTTTGGGAGGTATCCAATAACGAAGCCGGGTATGAAGCCTTGCTTCATGGGCTACGTTTGGCGATATCACTAGGTATCAAGCGACTACTTGTATACGGTGATTCATTTTTGGTCGTTCAGCAAGTCAACAAAGTGTGGGACTGCAACAAGGAGATAATGGATGCCTACATACAAGAAGTGTGCAAGCTGGAAAATAAATTTTCCGGACTGGAGGTTCATCATGTGATACAGGAACACAATGTTGGCGCAGATATACTATCCAAGCTAGGATCCACCCGTGCATAAGTTCCAGCGGGAGTTTTCGTTCAGTAGCTGAAGCAGCCATCCATCAAGTCCTCACCTCAGATAACCACTGATACCGGCCTTCAAAAGCCCTATCGGGAGGTTATAATGCTCGGAGAGGACTGGAGAGAAACTTATATCGACTTCATCTGGGACCAAAGACTACCGGCGGGGATGGACGCAACAAGCGCAGTGGCAGCTTGTGTCATGCGCAGAAGCAAAGGTCTTGTCCTAGTCGACAATAAACTCTATCGGCGTGGCGCCCGATCAGGTGTACTCATGAAATGCGTCACGGGAGAAGATGGCTATGACATACTGCGGGAGATACATGAGGACGTATGCGGCAACCACGCAGCTTCAAGAATGCTAGTGGCGAAAGCATACAGAGCTGGTTTCTGGTGGCCCATCGCAGTGTCCGATGCTGAGAACCTGGTGCGGAAATGCTAAAACTGCCAATTCTTTGGCAAGCAATCCCACGTCCCAGCCCACAATCTTATCACCATACCGCCATCATGGCCGTTTGCCTGTTGGACCCTTGATATGATTGGGCCATTCACAACGGTGCCAGGTGGTTTCACCCCCGTATTGGTAGCAATCGACAAGTTTACCAAGTGGATCGAGTACAAGACGATAACCAAGCTCACGCCAGACAGAGTCGTTGATTTCATCTCCGACATCCTGCATCGCTTCGGCTTCCCGAACACCATCATCACAGACCTGGGATCAAATTTCACAGCTAACCAGTTCTGGGAGTTTTGTGAAAGTGCGTGCATTGAAGTCAAATATGTCTCCGTTGCACATCCAAGGGTCAATGGTCAAGTCAAGAGGGCAAACGGCATATAATCGAGGGCCTCAAGAAAAGATTCTATGATAAAAACAGCAAGAAAGGCGGGAAGTGGATACACAAGTTGCCACATGTCGTCTAGGGGCTCAGGACTCAACCATCCAAAGCCATAGGACAAACACCGTTCTTTCTTGTCTACGGCTCTGAAGCAATCTTACCGGCTGACGTCATGTGGAAATCCCTAAGGCGACGCGGATGAAGCAAGGTAGCTAGAGCTTGACTCTGTCGAAGAGGCTCGCTGCACTGCTCTTGTTCAGTTAGCACAATACCTACAGGGGATCCGACGATATCACGACCGCAATGTTAGAGAACGGTCGTTCAGTATAGGCGATCTGGTCCTACGCCGCATCCAAGACGAGTCAGGGTTACACAAGCTCAATTTGAGGTGGGAAGGACCGTTCATCGTCAAGCAGATTACAAGACCGGGGTCTTATCGACTACAATATCCCGAGGGCCAAGACGTCCCAAATTCCTGAAACGTATAGCACCTACGCAAGTTTTACCCATAAGAAGACACGCAGTGATTGCTGTTCTTCGAGCGCCAAGGCAGTTTTCTTCTGATTCAATTTGGAGGCTATGTGCCACAGAATCCGGAATGTAAATTTTCTATCAAAATACGGAGGCTATAGCCACGTTAATATTTTATATAAATCAACTTCTTGCCATGAGCATGATAGCCGTTGCGATGATGATCGTGTTTTTCCAAGCAGGCTAGATCCGCTTGATCAGATTCTAACTTGTTGGACGGGCTCACATGAGGAGCTATATCGACTACTCTCAAGGTCGTTGCACCCGGGGTAGTGTCTACTACTTAGTCTATGAACATGGATGGCAATCCAGAAATCATAAGGCAATAATAAGTATAGACATTATTGACAGATATATTACAAGGAGAAGAGTACTTGTCTTTACAATATCTCAATCCTATATTACACTCTCAACTATTTTTTCAGCTATAGGCCGGACTTCTAGGAGGTACTCGCTGAACTGCTCTTAAGAGTAGTCCGCAGCCGCACCTTGTGCGAGTACCTCTAGTCGAGCCTTAGGCCAAAAGGACTTCACAAGGCCTAAGGCGTGGCTAACACATGTGGTGGGGGCTTCGGCGATGAAGCTGAGGACTTTCTGCGGAGCTCCGAGGAGTTGCTCCAGCAGGGATCGCCCGTCTGCTTCGCCGCCTTCCTGCGGATCCACCATATCAATGAGCTATTGGGCGGCCACCCTTAGGACCTCCAGCTCCTTTTGGCATTGTTCCTTCTCTTCGCCCAGCGTCTTGATCTGCTGAAGGCAGTCGATGAACTGTTGTTCAGTATTGGCGATCACCTTCTGCAGCTTCTCAACATCATTTGTACGGCAATACAGCATATTCTGCATGTCGGTAAGCAACTCTTCTTTATATATTAAGAGTTTCCTAAGCTCTGTGGTGAACACAGTTTTCAGAACTCAAGACAAACTGCTAAGAGAAAGAACTCAAGCGAGGAAAGGACTTCTCTTGGTGCGTCTTTTTCTGCTCCTTAAGCTGTTCTTGGAGCTCGAAGTTGGACTTCTCAAGATTGCGGAGATCGTTCTTGAGAAGCCATGTTTCTCATGTCCGCTCCTGCTTCAGCTTGTCGAGCTCTCTCTGAAGATATATGTTCTTTCGGTGTTCTTCTTACATGCATTGATCCTTCGCTTGGAGTTCCCGGAGGCCACTCTCGACTGCTTTCAGCTTCTCGGATTTTTCTTGAGAGCATTTGGCCACATCCTGCATAAGGGGGAAGACCGAGAAGACAAGCAACTCGACAAGGCATAATGGCAAAAGAGCAGTCATGCCTTACCAGGGTAAATTTGTACATTTCCTTGGAGATCTTCTGGAAATATCGCATGTTGTCGAACGTCAGGAGAGGATCATCCAATAGATCTTTGGTGATGATATTCTTGCATCCTCTCCCGGACACCAGCATATCTCCAGGGTTGCCAGAGGTACCCGTAGCCTTTTCAGTTGATGGCTGTGGGGCACCTGCAAGTCGAAAATGCGTTCAGTACACGAAGTCTGCGATCTAAGTAGTTAGCCACGGGGGGGGGTGTCAGACACTTACTTGTGTCATCCGTAGGAGCGGTGTTAGTGACCTTGACTTGTTCATCACCACCAGCGCTGGCTTCGAGTTGCTGGGGCTCGGGAGGTGGTGGGTCGGGCAGCATCACGTCTTCCTCGGGGGCTGGCGGCTCGGGGGCTGGAGTAGCCGAGATAGGCTCTGGCTCATTCAACCCCAAAGTAGATGCAGTCCTAACGAAGCAGAATCAGATATATCATCTGACAAGTCGAAAAGAACAGAAGATACATTATGAACAAGGAGATGCACTTACAGAGAAGATTTCTTCATGCCAGATTTCTTCAGTCTCAGTGCCTGTGGTTTTACAACCACGGTACTCGTTGCCGGTGGTGGGGTCACACAAGCCGGGGGCACGGGATGTCCCGGCGAGGTACCCGCCACGGCAACGGTTACAACCCCTGATGATGTAGTCGACGGGTCCGTCCCAGCAGTTTCTGCGGAACCACCTGCTGGAACATCGTCCCCAGCAAATTCGGCCCTGACCACCTTTTGGCGCTTGGGGTCAGGAGGAGAAGCAGAAGGACTACAAAACAGACAAAGTAAGCATTCAACAACTACAAGACTTGACAATTCTACAAGACAGTGGCTCCATACGTGGTGGGTTCGACTACGAATGCTTTGCGTTTGTGTACTACCCGATGACCCCGAGGGACCAATAGCAAGGCTTCTACCAACTCCACGGATGATTAGGGGGAGTTGTTCTTGTTCACCTTCCCTTCGGTTACCCTCTCCGCCAGGGGGCTCCCGCTCTCGGTCATCTTGCCGCTAGGTAGAGCATTAGATGCTTGAGCCTTTTTCGCTTCAGCCGCGGCGCTGGGAAGAAGGTGGTCCGGACGGGGGATGTCGGATTGTGGTGGATAACTCCAGTACAACGCTGTGTGTCCCTGCAGAGGATTCTCAGTACACAGTTACAGAATAACATAAATTATTTCAAGTAGTCGAAAACTTACCGGCTCTGGAGGATTTTGTGCAGAGAATCGCTCCGGGACGTAGGGCACCGTGTTGACATCCAGTAGCACTCGCTTGACCCGGATGAGCGTGGCATCGTCGGTCAATTCCTCTGCGCACATCCGAGATGGGTCTTCAACACCCATGTACTCGAAGCCTAGCGTATGGTACTGTTGGATTGGCTGGATGCGACGTTTGGAGAATGAAAACATTACGGATGCGCCGGTCACTCCTATTTCTTTATGGGCTGCTATGATGGCTAGCAACTCATCGACTTGATCCATGTCCCCTTTGGAGAGTTCGGTGTTCCACTCCGGTCTCAGGACAGGGGGCTTACCCGATCTTTCAGGGAGTTGGGGGACATGGTTTTCGATGTAGAACCAATGGCTTTTTCCATCCAGGAATATTGGAGGGGAATTTGTAAGAAAGTTATCTATCGCCGGCTTGTTGCCTAAGCTGGATGCCAGCACCCCTACAATGGATGGATTTTTGGAGGTGGGTTGCGGCTTTACCCGGAAAAGATAGCGGAAAAGATCCCAATGGGGTTCAATTCCAAGGAAAGCTTCGCAAAAGTGGATGAAAATAGCAATGTGGCAGATTGAGTTCGTGTTGAGGTGATGGAGCTCAAGCCCGTAGAAATAAAGAAGGCCACGGAAGAAAGAGCAAGTGGGAGAGCCAAACCCTGTTCAGAGAAATGGTAGAATGAGACGATTTCGTCTACATTCTCCATGGGAAGAAGTTGGCGAAAAGAAGGGCGCCAATTCACGAGATTTTTTTCTTGAAACAAACCCTCGGAAACAAGATTCAGGAGGTCGTTATTGGAGCACTTACTATAACTCCACTCCCCAGAAGGTGGCTGCGACTCCTTCCCCTTCCCATCCTTCTCGTTGGATCTTTTGGGCGCCATTCTAGATCTGTTTGCCACGAGTTGCTCGGGGGCTGTAGAGAAGGGGCAGAGAGATTCGGCTAGTTTGGGGCTTATCAAAGGGGGTGAAGGCAGAGCACGGATCTGATTAGGGATTCAGAAATTTCTTGGCGGATTGAAGATTGGAAGCATGGGTTTTTACTTTAGGTTACTGCAGGGTTAAATAACCAGCGGCTGAAGTTGAAGAGTCGTCACAGGGAATATTCGGAACATGAGGGGTCATTTGGTGGATTTTTAGATAAATTATTCGATTAACCATTTTTTCAGGGTTAATTATCACAAAAACGGGGGTTTTCGAATTCCAAATCTAACTTACATCATCTGTATCATCACACCAATTATTTCCAAGGGAACATTTTTTCACTGCATGCCACGACCATTGGATCTTTTTTTCCAAACCTGAGAGATTTGGATTCAAGGCTCGGGGGCTGCGGGATACGTGGCATCGACTACTTATTTTTTGAATATATTCAAAAAGCAAGTAAGGAAGATTCAAGACTAATGTGACCCTCAGCCTGATTCTTCGATTCAATCTAAGGCTCGGGAGCTACTCCATATGGAGTGCGATGTTTTATCGCATACCATATCAAAGAAGTAATTCGGGGCATGAGCACCTCATAGCTTCCATGCAGCCAAGGAAGTACTCGAAGAAGAACTTCAAGACGGAGCTTCAAAAGAAGCCGAAGACTACTTCAGAAGTATTCGAAAAGCCTGCAGTACTCAGCTACGAAGAGCTCGGGGGCTTGTTAGACCCGGGACTATGGGACTGCGTACATAACATAGTTCATACCGGAATAGGGGATAACCGTGTTGTGTTGCTTGCACCTTCGAATTCCTGATCTCAGCGTCACCCTACCTAAAACTTACCACCTCGGGTATACCCCTCGGTGGGCAGGCGGTAAAACACCGACAAGGATTGTGAGATTAGTTAAGGATGACATTTTCCAATTGTAAGATCAGTTAAGGAGGACACTCTCGATTCCCCTATACCTTAGATTAAATGCAATGTGTATAGTATGCATTGGAGGCAAGAATGATCTATCAACAATGACTATGACCGTCAGGGAAAAACAACGGTCATGAAAATGATACCCCTATGCAAAGAAATAGCTAAATTCCTAGACCGTTTACGGTCCCAATAGGAAGATAGCATAGTTGGCCAGTATTCACATTGGAAGAGCCTCAGCATAATGGAGTAGCTGAAAGATGTAACCATACATCAATGGATAAGTCGAAAGGTTATTGTTTCATCGTTCATAGAGATGAGACACACTGTCTTCTTGGAGGATAGGAAGATCAGGGGGAGCATGGTATCCCGAGAAATTAGCCTTAGGAGAAGCGGGTATACATGCCCACTCCAATGATTCAGGAGTTGTTTTTCTCGATACCTGTTGCTGTTGCACCGACAGTGCAGAACACTATGGTAATGGCACCTTTTGTTAGTTCTCCTGTGGAAACAACGAATGAAAATGAGGAACCTGTATGAAAGATGTGCCAAATGTTGAGTCCCCAGAAGGTCTCAAAGAGTTAGAAAATCAACCATCCCTAATGACTACGAAGTCTGTGTTAGCGAGGAAATTCAAATAGAAGGTGATCCCACCTCAATTTGAAGAAGCCATGAGAAGCGCTCACTCGCATAAATGGCTTAAAGCCATGCGAGATGAAACGAGATCCATGAGTACAAAAAAAGTTTGGGACTTAAAAGATATTCCTAAATGAGCCAAGATAGTAGGCTGCAAATGGATCTACAAAACAAAATGTGACTCCAAAGGGAATATGGAAAGATAAAAGCATAACTTGTGGCGGAAGGCTTCACGTAAAGAGAAGGAATAGATGATAATGAGACTTTTTCTCTAGTCTCATGCAATGATTTCTTTTAGAATCATAATGGCATTGGTGACGCATTATGATTCAGAATAGCATCAGATGGATGTAAAGACGGCATTCCTCAATGGGGATTTGTATGAAAAGTTTACATGGCACAACCCAAAGGTTGTCATGGAAGGAAAAGAACGTATGAGATGCTGCCGGAAGAAATCCATTTACGGATTAAAACAAGCCTCCAGGTAGTGGAATTTAAAGTTTCATGAAACAATAAGGAAATTGGGTTTAAAGAGAATGATGAGGACAATTGCATTTATGCAAAGTTCGAGAATGGGAAATTCAATTTCTGCATCTTGTATGTAGATGACATCTTACTCGCTAGTAGTGATGTTGATATGCTATTGGAGACGAAAGAAGGTTTTGTCCTCAAATTTTGATATGAATGATCTTCGTGAAGCGTCAATCATTCTAGGAATTGAAGTTCACCGAGATAGAAGAAAACGGGGTATTAGGAATATCGCAAAAGGCATACTCAGTAGAGGTTCTAAAGAAATATATTATGTGTGATATTTTGGGAAATTACAAAGTCCCAGGAACCAAGAAAAGATTGATCAAATGAAAGCGGATCCATGTGCTTCAGCCGTCAATGCTTGAAAGTGTTAAATTAAGAATTCACCCTGACGTAGCTCACGTATCCAGGAATGTTTTGGCAAAAGTCCAATCTAGAAATAGATTACTGGAATGGAGTTAAAGAATGTCTTCCAATTTTAAAAAGTATGACAGACCTCATAACAAGTTAAGAAGAGCAAGTACTTTAAAATAGTTGTGGGTACAAAGACAGATTTCTACGAGATGTGTAGTAAAATCCACAGTAATTACTAACATTTACAGTTTTGGAGTTTTCTTGTGGAAAAGCTCCAAACAAAAACAAACAGACAATTGTGGTATCATCAGTGATGCATACCTATAGTATAACATGATATGAGGCCACCAAGCAGCCACTTAAAGTTGATAAAATCATCCCCAGAATTGAGAATTTTACTCCTATGACAACAAGTCAAGTGTATTGCCAAACACATTGACATCAAGAGGTACATTGTAAAGGAGAAAATCCAGAATCATACTGAAAGTATTGAACATATAAGGACCTAGCAAGTGCTTGCGAATCCGCTCACATAAGGCTTACCACCCAATGTGTTCAAAGAACACTCAGTCGACATGGGTCCATGGTAGAGCCTACGATTTCTGGATAACAAAGGGGCCCAGTGTCTATTCCGAGATGGAAAGGTGTATTGTAGTTGTTGCGTCAAATGGTACCGAAGTAACTGTCATGATGCAACGTGCTCTATATATCGATTCATTGAGAAGTAGACGTGAAGTACAAGTAATAAGTATAAAAGTATAAGATGAGATCAAGGGGGAGAATGTTATGATTGATCTCATCCGACACGGTCCAACAACTGTGTCAGACTCCTTGTTCGCGCCATGATCAGGGACGCTCAACCCAACACGGTTGGCGGGCTTCCGCCGCGCAGTGCTATAAAGGGGAAAGGGGCGACACGGCCCGAGATCAACCTGAACAGACAACCCTGGAGGACCCCATCTCCTATGCGCTGAAACGACGGGAAGCCCACCGCCACTGCGCCGACCACCTCCACCACCTTGTGGACCTCTACGTCGAATACGTCGCCAGCCTCAGCACCACGCCACCAGCGCCACCATCTCCTACGATCTCAACTCCGCCATCTCCTACGACCTCAACTCCGCTGCCGTCACCGCCATGGCCGACACAAGCCCCAAGCCCGACGGTCTCTCTCTCTCCCTCACTTCCCTCCTTCCTCTCGGTGTAACCCCATATGTAAACCATGCCGTTGTTTATTCAAGTTCATATTTTAACCCTCTGATCTACTCCTTGATGATCCTAGATTTTTAACATCTTTGAGCAGGAAAACAAATAATTAGCATTCAAGAATCTCCAACCAACATTTCCAAAAAAAAGAAGAAGCCGCCGTAAACATTTTCTTTTAGTTTTGCAATTCGTTTTTCATGAACTACGTACTCAATGCCGTTCTCTTGGCGCAGCATAGATTTCTAATTAGCTTTCGTAGAAACGTGCTTTGGCCCTGATTCATTTCAATTTTAGTTAAACAAATTAAACGAACCTTGGAAAAGTGATGTATGTTAATTTCATATATAATCAGTTACTTGCAGTGTATGTGTGATTAAGAACTGCATAAATAGCCTGTTTTTTCCTGTTGTGAAGTCACAAACAGACATTCAGGCAATTTGAAATTGTTGACAAATATGGAATTTTCCCTTTTTCCTGCTCTCCCTATTCATAGGCCCATTGCCATTCAGCCTATGTTGGCCCAAACGAAAACTGCTGCAGCTGCTGCTGCATTTTTTTGGAAATCTCTAAATGCAGTGCTGTTTGTTCCATCAGAAAGCAGATTTAATTTGCTTTCCAAATATCAAAGTTTTTTTCACTGTATGACTCTGTATATGATCAGGAAATTGATGACAACAACGTATCTGATTCCATTGGGCCACGTCACCCGTTTTTTCGTCCGTTGGATCTCACAAGCATCTGCTTCGGATGTTGATCTCGGGCTTGGTTTCTCAACTTTTCACGAGAGCGGCGCAGCGGCCGACGCCTCGTGCCGCTTCCACTACTTCTCCCGTCGGTGTCGCCATCCATTGCTCCGGCCGCCACCTCGCACTCTGCCTCGTGTGGGCGTGGCCTCTATTCCTCTCCTTCCGACCGCGTCTGTCTGCTCCGGTCACCGGGCCTCGAAGAGAGCCCGCCAGACTCACTGCCACCTCCTCTTCCCCGCTGTTCGCCCCATCGATAAAACAATCAACACTGCCGGTGTCCCTTCTCATTCTCCGCCGCATGCTGCGACTGCTCCGACGGGAGCCGCTCATATGCCTGCTTCGCTTTCTCAGCGCTCGACGCGGTCAGCCACGGGCAGCAGCTGGAAAAGATCAGCGTGCAGCAGCTCTCCCGCCATCGGCAGCCGCAAGCGCCCTGGCCGTACGTGGGCCTAGCAGACCTCGCGTGCCCCTACCCGTTCGAAGCAATATAATGGCGCGCCGAGCCGCCGCGGAACAGCCCGAGCTGAAGTCCAGCCGACAGCAATGTTCAAGCCACTACTGCTCATAGTATACTCCGGGTGCCCACGACTCGTTCGATAGAATGGCGCGCCAAGCCGCAGCAAACCAGCTCAAGCTGCAGTCCAGACGAAAACAATGCTCCAGCTGCTGCTCGTGGAGGATGGCGAATACCCCAAAGAGCCAGACGAGGTCGAGATGGGCACAGCCATAGGCGAAGAGACAATTGTCGGGTGAACTAGTGGCGCTCTGCGCAACTGAACGGCATCACCGCAACATCCTTGCGCTCGAGAAGCTTGACCTCTCCACGTGTGTCTTGCTCGCTACGTCCATCGCCGGTCCGGACAGGAGCCTCACTAGCCTACACGGCTTGTGCCTGGCATGGACCGGCTATGTCGAATCGCATGGGCTCGAGGCGGCCGATATATTATACAGCGTCAGCTCCAGGGACCGTGAGGCCGCAGCTCAGGCGACAATGAACAGGCTCAGGTAGCTGAATCTAGATTGCATCACCGTCAATGCCGGGATGAAGATTGTTGGGGACGCCACCTTCGGATCACCGAAGGCCAAGACCAACATTCAGTGAGGCGACCCAAAGGGTGAAGGGCTTTGGAAGGCGCACCGAAGGGTCCACGCCAAGGGGGGCTTCGAAGGGTGAAGAAGGCGAAGCCCTGGCTCGGCGGGTTTGTGGTGGACAAGTCACCGACAACCTGGCAAAGCTGGGAGGCCGAAGGTCAATGATGAAGGGGTCTTGTTAGAGGGGACGAGACCAAAGGACGCGCTGAGCTGTAAAGTAGGGTTAGAGAGGAAATTACAGTATGCCTCCTGGAATATTTGAAGAATACAGTTATTGAGGGGTAAAAATGTATAATAACGGAATGGGGTAGGTCAACAGGTCCCTAGGTAGGTGAACAGTTCCTATAAATAGCCATATAACAGTAAATGATGGGACGGTTGATTCCTGAGTGAATAGACACTTGTTCCTGCTCTGTAGGTGTCTTGGTTCTTTACAAGGGTCACGGCGTTCCGCGGGGCTGTTGTGGTGCTTCTTTATTTCGAAGGGTATTCTCCACCAAGAAAGATCTTTGGCATCAGATGGGAATTGATCTGCTTGCCAAGAAGTGCCCAAGTAGCTTCGACATCGCCTATCTAAAGGTTAATACTATTTTGGGATTACAAATTACATGCTGTTACTTGTGTCTTGTGGCATATTATCAATCTATCAATCTTGCACGTCCCAGACTATATCAATCCAATTATGAGTCTTACACGCTCGAGGAGGACAAAAACATGAAGAACTTAAACTTCAATTTTTCTGTACTGACATTTTGATGCATTATGAATGGATCTCTGTGGCCATATATAGCCTACTATGACAACGACGACTCGTGTGAAGCTTGCCTGCAATCAAGGTAATCAACAACAACCTCGTATTCAAAATCTGGTCCTGGAGGTTGTAGCTCGAACATTGTACCTTGATGAAACATAGTAAATCTTTGATAATGTAATCATTTTTACTGCAAGTAAAATGATTAGAAGAGGACAATAGGAGCACACCAACATCGTGCCACGTAATAGCAACTACATGTCAGTAATTATTGGCTTATCAAAAGTCAACATTGAGCTGCTATGCAGTGTACATATTTTAGCACATAACTATATGAGGAGGAGGCACATAACTATATGTCAAAAACATGGATCTCCAAGCATATCAAAGAAGGCCTCCAAACTTCAACTATTTCGCTGTCCTGCCGGCTAGCCACTCAAATGAGAGCGCAGCAAAGCAGCGCCTGGTTTCTAGTTCAATCTGAAATTTTGAAGATGTCGATGATTCAACTTGCAATCCCTTGGCCATTACGTCTTTCTCCATTATTTGAATCTCATATCCCGCATGGTTAGTGAAATATCGGACTACCTCCCAGAGAATTGCTCTTTTAAGATTATTAGCTTGACCAAGCGCATAGCATGCTCGAGATTTGCAAAACCTGGGATAAAAATATGCATCTATAATTTGTACCGCCACTCATTTGCAAAAAAATATCATGGTACAATCAAATGAACCAAATGCTTTATGCATATCACTAAGCACATATCATAAGTAGGGATAAAAATGGGGTGTTTAGAGAATAGAGACTAAATGGAATAGATTGTATCTGTAAGTGGGTATTCAATATCCATACCATATCCGTATTCATATCCAAATACTCAAGTGCGATATATGATATGCGAATAGGTTGGGTATCAATATCTGGCACATTTGACACTGTTTGTATCAAAATTCAAGTGAAATTAAATATATGTATCTATATTTGTATATATTTGTTCGTATCCAATCCGTTTTTATCCCTAGTCATAGGGCGGTAAAGGTTTTGAAGGTATGAAATCAATAGGAACAAATGAGAGCAATGCTTATTTATCATTCTCAAGAAATTCGAGCCTTGAGATATGATCAAGAACAAGACATAGAATTTAAGCATTCATACTATTGGTTGGACATAGGTAATTGAAATGATCAATATCAATACCAGTAGTTACTTGAGAGTTTAATGTGTACTTTAGCCTTGGAACCTTTCTCAATAAGAATGATCTTAGTTTCATCCACTGGAGTTGAAATAGTTCAATCGCAACAACCGGAGATAATTATTAGTCATCATTTTTCTACTCATTCCTCCATTGTCCAGAATGGTACATGTAGACTCAACCAACTCTTTATCATTCAGTATCTGCAGTATCATCTGTATTGATCTCTTCTTCTTCTTTTTTCTTCTACGAACATCTGCAACTCTTATTCTCCATTGTGCATTACATTGTTGTTTGCTTTATGGTATTTTTGTGCATTGTATGTCGCCTCCTATGCCTTCACGTTCTAATATTCTTGAAAGTTTTCTTCTGCCTGAAGATTCTGAATTTCATCATATACGCTCAATGGAAGTATCAGCCCAAACTTCTCTCGGTTGCCTCCATATTCGAATCCACTGTCTTAGTATGTCATCATCTTGTCAGTGCCTCTTCTTCATGGATTTTCCCTTGCATCCATAAAAGAACAAATACTAAAATATATATATCCAGTAAAAAGTTTATGAAATGATATTTCCAGTGAGTAGTCATTCATCCAAAACGGAGTTCAAATGAGAGAGCTATGCCCATTTTGATTTCAGCACTTTGTCCAGAACTGATTTCAGGATGCGCAGGGTCCAAAATTTTGGCCATAACTGCTCATATAAATCTCCGATTGTCTTGCTACTTGATCCATTGAAAAGAAAACTTCATGGGGATACTGAATATCCAAAAATATTCTGTTGAGTGCTTCTGAGATTGTGCAAAAATGTAATCATAACAATAGCTTCCAATGTATTGCTCTATAGATGGCGATGATCTTAATCTTGTGGGCATTAGGGTATCATGTGGCGTGTCGGGGTTTGAATTGAGTCTTTTCCAATTTATAGCAATCATTAACCTAGAGCACACTAACATGAAGATTCTGGGTAGGTAACCACACTAACATGCTCATTTTCCTAGTGAAAAAGTCACAGTAACAATTAATTCAACTAGGCGACAAGTAAGCAGTCAAGCACAAACACAAGAGATGCTGAAAATAAATGCCTTAAAGTAAATGAGAGGGACACGAGAACTCTTGATTTTTTCCCATGGTGTCGAGGAGTTGACGCTCCCCCAAGTCCATGTTGGAGCTCCCACTAAGGATTTTGCTCCCTTGCATCACAAAGACTCAAGTGCTTCACCAAGAATGCTCCTTCTCCATCTCCGGAACGGCGAGCATCAAACCATGTACAATTTTATCTTGGGGCTCCCACAATCTCCAAGAGATCTCCAAGGACCTCCGGATCACCAAGACCATCTAGGTGCTGTCAAACACCAAGAGTAACAAGCCCTAAGCATTTGCATGACGTAAGCAAAGCTGCCCTTAAGCTTGAAGCACACTTACTACTCTCACAAGAACTAATTCTTCTTGAGGGATCAACATATGAGCACTACATCTTCTCTTCTTGCCTCAAACTCTATCTCAGCAGTTCTAGGGTGGCCTGAATTCAGGGTGTCAAAAGCAGCTCAAGTACAGGGGGGAGTTGAAAGTGCATTTGGCCCCCTACGTGGGCTACGCACATGGCATAGAATATTCTAGAATAAGGGATGGGGCACGTCCCATACCTTGTATCTGTTATAAAGTACTCGGATAAGAGTAGGACTAGTCAGTACGGAAGGAAACTACCCGAGTAGAACTACTCGGGTAGGACTCTTAAGCTAATATCGGTCTAGGATTCCATATAACCCTGTCCCCCAGATCATATAAGGGCGGGCAGGAACCTCCTCCAAAGCATAACCAAACCCTAAGCAATACAAACAACCATACAAGACATTGAGTATTGCGCAACTAGCGGCCCGAACCTATGTAAACCTTATGTTGCTTGCACCTTCGAGTTTCTAATCTCGGCGACACCCTACCTACAATCTATCACCTCGGGGGTATCTCTCAGTGGGCTTCGCGGTAAAACACCGATAGCTGGTGCGCCAGGTAGGGGTGCTTATCGAAGATCCACCGGCGAACTTGATGTCATCGTTCAACTTCACTGGCGCTATGCTCGACGAAGGCGCAACAATCACCTTCGGCTCCTGGATCTTCATCGCCAACGGCTCGAGTGGTTTCAATAGCCATCTTGCCGACACCAAGGGGATGGAGGAATCCGCAGCAAGCGCAGCGAGACCAAGCACAACGCCGAACACGCGACAGCGTCAAACACGCGACAGCGCCTGTCAAACCCGGGGCCACGGGACTGCTCACATGGCTTAGAATATTCTAGAGTAAGGGGTGGGGTATGTACCATACCTACATCTGTTGTAAAGTATTCGGATATGAGTAGGACTAGTTTGTACAGAAGGAAACTACCCGAGTAGTACTCGGATAGGACTTCTAAGCTAGTGTCGGTCTAGGATTCCATGTAACCCTATCCCCCCAAAGTATATAAGGGAGGGTAGGGACCCCCTCCAAAGCATAACACATCCAAAGCAATACAAACCACCAAACAGGATATAGAGTGTTATGCACATCGTGGCCCGAACCTGTCTAAACCTTGTGTTGCTTGCACCTTTGAGTTCCTGATCTCGGCGACACCCTGCCTACAAGTCTACTACCTTAGCATATACCTAGGTAGGCTTGCCGGAAAAACACCAACAGCTGGCGCACCAGGTAAGGGTGTTCATCGAAGATCCACTGACAAACTCGATGGCATCGTTCAAATTCACTAGCACCGTGCTCGAGGAGGTCACAACCTTCATCTTCGGCTCATAGGTCTGCAACGCTGATGGCGCAGGCGATTTCCGTTGGCACCTTGTCGACGACACGAAGCCGAAGGCTCCAGCAGCAAATCGACACAGTGATCTCGACGAGTTCATCGACAATCTTGACGAGATGCTGCTCCCTGACCTAGCTAGGAAGATCGAGGAGCAGTCCGTTTTCGACGCGACTTCGACTTGTGCTGCACCAAGACTCCTCGGACCAGATCCAATCCGACCCTAGGGACCACGTATCCGATTCCTCTTCAAATTATGCAACACGGCCACTGTACACTAGGAGGCCATACAATCAAAGTTTCTCTCCTCATTAGAAGAGGACTTGGATGATCTACTCAAGATCGGAGTAAAGGAGGCCACCACGTGTCGTAGGCCCCTATCTTCGATGACTACGACTCAGACTCTGATGACAGCGTTGAGCCCTTTATGGGCAGTCACCAGAGTCTGATGATCACTTCAACGCCGCAATGTCGCTTTGTGTATTGGAAGGGCAGGAAACCCTCTAAACTACTCGGAGGCGACGCACAGCTTGTGGCACACCTTGACTTGCTGCCTTTTCAAGAAGGTAGGCCCCTCACCACCACTAGCCCGTAAGGGTCCGTGTTGGTCGACTACAGCTCTGACGAGCACACCTCACACCGCCACGTCTTCATGGCGGAAGTCGAGGGCAAAGGCAACACTGGCGACCCCAACGAACTACTCGAGCAAATCTCTAGGGATGAGGCAACCAGTGACACTGGAAATGAAAATGACGCCGAACTCGACGCCCGAAGGCTGAGGAACCAGAAGCGCACCACGCACAGAAGAAGAGCCACAGAGCGCCAACAACGCGTACGACGCGATCTCGATGCTGAATTCGCGGCAGCAAGAGAACGGGTTTCATGACCCCAATTGCCAACATCGCTGGCATAACAACTTTGCTAGCCTCTGTCAAGGACCCAGCCGCACAACAAGCTCTACGAATGGCCCAGCGGGCTTGGTTGCAGCTTGACCATCAGAACCCAGCTCCCTCAGTTCCAGCTGCACACCAAGAAGGAGCAGGCGAGAGTCGTAGCCAAGTTAGCGGGACTCACGGAGGCCATCCTCGCCCCCGACGACATTGACGCAGCGCACAGGGCAACCAAGCACCACCACCACCCAATCGTTCCACCGGCAGTAGAAACCATTAAGAACAACTCGAGACCCTGCCGACGTGCAATCTACGAGAGAAGATCAACGAAGGGCGTGTCGCACACTCCATCATCAAGGCTCAATGAGGAGAACGGGCCGCAGTTGATGGATACTGCGTACCCGATGACAACGACCGCTTTCCGTTCACATGACGGTTTAGCCTATACAAGTACCTGGAGGGCTTCAAGCCGATCGGTGTCACCAAGTATGATGACAAGCAGGCCCCTCAGCAATGGCTTCGATGTTACTCTATGGCCATAGAAGTCACGGGCGTCTCTAACACCACAAAAGTCATCTAACTCCTGATAGCTGTGGAGACCACACCACTCACATGGTTAGAGAGCTTGTGAAAAGACTCCATCGACTCTTAGGATGACCTTAAGGCCATCTTCACCAACAACTTCCAAGGGATGATCACTCGAGCAGGCACTCGCCACGATCTGTCTCAATGTAAATAGGAACGTAACAAGCTCCACCATCACTGTGATCCTACACCCGCTACTTCTTCTAAACTTGCGCCACCATCACCAACATCTCCGAGCAGGACGTGATCAACTGCTTCCACAACAGCATCACCGACCAGAACCTCTTCATAGATTTTGGCCGTAACCGACCCAAGACCATTGCGGGGCTCCATGACATGATGCAGGCTTGGGTAGACCGAGAGGAACAGGAGCGCGACTGCTTCTCGAAGCGCGGCAACAACTACAACAACAACAACAATAGGCGGGGCAACAAGCACTGAAACGATAGAAGCCAACGGGACCACTCGGGACCCTCCCGAAAGCACAAGCCAGATGATACTATCGCAAAAGCTCCTGCATAAGCAGTGCTCGTGGCACCCATGTGCCAAGCACTCAGCAATCAAGTGCTACAACCTCCGAAGGACATTCAACGCCCCACCTCTCGACAAGAACGACAAGCAGAAGGGCAAGGGAAAGGAGGATGACGAACCAGAGGACAAGTTAGGAGGCGCCCAATTCCAGGATGCTTTAAAGACCGTCAGCGTAATCTTTGGCGGCGAATCCGGCTTCGCCTTCAAATGAGCATAAAAGCTAACGCTCCGCGAGATCTTATCCATCGAGTCGGCGGTACCACGACCTCTCCAATGGTCAGAGGTCCCCATCTCGTTTTCAAGAGATGACTAGAGGACTAGCTTCTCAGAGCCAGGAAAGTTCCTGCTCATACTGGACCCAATTGTGGCCAGCGTCAGGCTGACCAGAGTAGTCATCGACAGAGGAAGCGGGCTCAACCTTCTCTTCGCGAGTACCCTAAAAAAAGATGGGTTTGAACTTCACTGAGATGCTCACCCCTAGCAAGGCTCCCTTGTACGGCATCGTACCAGGGAACTCCACTACGCCACTCGAAATGGTGACCCTTCATTTCACTTTCAGCACACGAGAGAATTACCGGACCGAGTACATTAGGTTCGAGGTGGCTAACTTCGAATCCTCATACCATGCCATCCTAGGAAGACCGGCATTGGCCAAATTCATGGGCATGCCCCACTACATCTACCTACTCCTCAAAATGCCAGGAAAGAGTGGAGTACTCACCTTCCGTGGTGACTTGAAGAAGTCGTATGACTGTGACCAGGAGGCCATCGAGTACACTTCAACTTCGCGCGTGCCAGATTCTTCAGCAGAAGTACTCGCGGCGGATCAGCAGCTATCTCAATAATGTCTAGAGATCCCGATGTTAGATCCGGGTCCACGGGACTGTGCACATACCGTACATTTCCTAAGATAAGGGATAGGATATAGCCCACACCCTACATCTATTGTAACTACTCGTAGTGTAGTAGGACTACTCACATAGTAGTAAAACTAGTCGGAGATGATAGGAAACTACCCGAAAAGTGCTCCGGTAGAACTTCTGGGCTTGTATCCAACTAGAACTTCCACGTAACCCTGTCCCCCAGACTATATAAGGGCGAACACGGACCCCCTCCAAACAGGAGATTACCCGATCACCACCTAAGGCAATACAAACCACATAGGACGTAGGGTATTACGCTCTCAGCAGCCCGAACCTATCTAAACTTTGTGTTCGTTGCACCTTCGAGTTTCTGATCTCAACGACACCCTACCTACAAACTCACCACCTCGGGGTATCCCTCGGTGGGCGTGGCGGTAAAACATCAACAGTTGGCCGCGCCCACTGCTCCCTTTGGTAGATGAGGGAAAAATTGGGGACGACCGAGCCCCTACGGCGTGAGGCAATATCAAAACACGATCAAGTGCCCAAAGGCAAACGAGAAGGAGAAAAGGGGAAAACTTACCAAGTTCGGAGGGTGCTTCTTGTCGAAAGCCATCGGCCCCTCGACAACCCGCTGGCTCCCCACCTTGAGGACCATATCGAGCCCCCGACCGGCGTGAGCTCCAGCTCTAGGTCCCCCTTCGCTAACAGGCCTCGCTCGTAGAAGAAGGCTCCGAACATATTCACGTTCGGATCTATCCCGAGAAACCCCTCGCACAGGGTGACGAAGCCCGCGAGATACAGCACCCCTTTTGGATTGAGGTGTTGCAGCTCCAACTCCCACTCGTTCAACAGCTCGAGCAGGAACCGATGCGCGGGATGCCCGAGCCCGCGTTTGTAGAACGAGAAAAAACTCACGATCTCATTAGGCTCTGGTTGCGGCTCCTCATGCTCCTCCAGGGGAGCCCTCTAGTGGGCCGCCTCCTTGGACGATAACAGCCCCTTCGCTGTGAAATCCGTCAGCCGCTGCTCAGTCACGGTCGATGGCCTCCAAGTTGACATTGGGGCTGCTGGATGGACAAGTAAGAAAAGTCTCTCTCTCTTTCTCCCTCCTTAGGAAAAATGGGGCGGGGGAGGAAATGGCGTCGGAAGGAGAAAGGAAGAAGAAAGGAGGCTCTGGCCATTGGATCAGGGCAAGGATGAAGTGGAGCAAATCGAGCGCCTCCAGCCATCCCCTTTTAATAAGGCACTCTAGGGAAGCCCAACCGGCGAGATATGGCATGAGGGATGGGGGCCCACCACGACCGTGGCGTGGGCGTGAAAAATGGGGCAATGCTCCAACTTCCCGGGTAAACCTCAATGGCAAGAACCCTTGTCAATAATGGCATTAATTTGATCAATTTTTGAAATATATTAAAACTGCCAAAGCAAAAAACGGCGCAGCTAATGAAAGTGTGCAAATAGATCCTGACTCAGGAACCCGATCGATCGGGGCTCAAAGGCCAGTCCGCGAAGGACTCGAGGCCGCCTTGCGTCAAACAGAGCAAGGGGAGAAAATGCAGATGAGCCTCAGTGGCCCTCGCCCGACCTGCTCTGGCAGTGTTTCGGGTCATCTCAACCTTCTCATCCGATTCAAACCTCGAGCCATGCACACAGAATCTCCATCAAGGAGAGGCTAACGGGCCACCAGAGTCGATCGGACGACTCAGGCATCTGCTGGGAGGCGGGTCATGGAGCAGCGGAATGCCACTTGCGGGCTATGCTGACCTCATCACGAACGACGAACCCGAATTCCACTTGGACGCCCGGAATTGTTCTCGGGCACACCCGTTAGGAGCTTGTAACATTAAATGAATTTGAGGTAAGGATACTAATGTTAGTGTGAAATCATTTGGAGTTATTGGAATTTAATTGAACCTACCTTGTTCCAATGTTATTTGACTGGTTTGGTTTAAAATTCTGTGGAAATTAATTTGAATTACCATTCAAATTCATTTCAAAAGCTAACTCAAACCTCTCTAACCTGAAGCCAGCCTGGCATGCTAACCCAGCCGCACGGCCCGCTGGCGCACCCACGCAGCCCAACAGACCTCCGGCCCAGCAAGGGCAGCCCAGCCCAGCGCCACCTCATGCTACACCCCTCCTCTCCCTAACACGAGCAATTGACGGGTGGGCCCCACCGGTCAGCTTCCCCAACCTCCAGCCGCGCCTCCCTCATGCCCACACCGCGCTCACCCGTGACGCGCACCTCCCCCGATTCGCGACAAGGCGTCGCAACGGCCGCACGTACGACCGCCCGCGTCAGCCGCCGCGATCGCCGCGCCCGTTTTCTCCGAGCCTCGCTTCGCCCTCACCCCCAAAACCCTAGCCGCGATCGCGCAGATCCTTGCCACGCATTCGTGGCATGGACGCCGAGGATCCCCGCCGTTCCCCTCACCTCGACCCGCACCAAACCCTAGACGGTGCCTATATGAGCCTAAGCCGCTACTCCTCGAGAACCCTAGCCAACTCGGGGACTTCCCCTTTTCCGCCGCCGCCACCAAGAAAGGAGAGGAAAAAGAGGAGGAGCGCGAGGACGAGGCCCGCCGCCACCACCACCGCCCGGGGGACTTCGACAAGCCTGTGCCTGTACGCCTACACCAGCGCAGCCGCACGGCATGGCATGGCCTCACCTCGCCTGCATTGACTTGCCACCGCACCAAGGCCTTTGCCTACGAGCCCGACCGGTGAGCACCGCCGCCCTTGACCCGATGCCCTCGTGCTGCCGACGAGCTCACCACCGTCAATGAGCCCTCCAGTAGGTGGCCCTAGGACCCCATATCCTATCCTTTCCTCGTGCAGGAGCCCGACACGCGCCCTTCCACCTCCGTGGACCGCCATCACCACCTCATCACTGCAGCTCTGGGCCGCCGGATGCCTGCGTAGGCCGTGGGGATGCGCTGCGGCCTTGGATCGTGAAGCACCCTCGCGCGCACCTAGAACCTGACCTTGCCGCTGCTCGACCCCGCCTCGCTCGCCGTCGTAGCTCTGCCACTGCGGCCCTAGATTGCCAAACACCCGTGCGCATGCCAGAACATGAGCACACGGCCAAAGGCCACACCTTGAGCCCACACCGAGCGTCGCCACCCCTTCGCCATGCCCGCGCCGGGCATGGTGACCGCGCCCTGGTGCCGTGACTTCATGGCGTGGCGCACGTGAGCGCCACTACGGCATTTCACGGAGCGCCTCGCGTGCGTCCGCACGCGCACACCTGCTCGACGCACACACACACGCACACACACGTAGACATCTGCACTGGATCCAGCCGCCACACCAGATCCCACGCCTGCTAATGACTGTACAGGCCAACCACTCCCTCCACTCGGGGGTCACAGTTCCCCTCGCTACCGCAATAGGGGGGGCACTATTCTACCTGCCCGTCCTCACGAGGGGACGGGGCGCAACGCCGTCAGCACGGCGTGGTACGCCTCCATAATGGTGAAACGACAAGGCGTAACACCCAGGACGGAGCACGACCGCCATGACGTACTCATCAGCGTGGGTCACCGCTCCGACTGACCAAACACGACGCACGGGAACAAGATGAGACAGCCACTCGCGATGCAAGGAATGGGCGACGGCCGCCTGTGGATCCGACTAATAGAGTTGGTAGTCCCGACCGACAAGGAAGACAACTCCGACTGATGGGGCGAGGAGCTCTCTTTCTGCCACTCTTCTTTACTCTTAGTACCTTGTAAGGAGGACCCCCCTTGGACTATAAAAGGGAGGGTCAGCCATGAAGGACAAACTCTCTAATGCTCATACACCCGCACAACACAGACACACGATCCATCTTCCACTCACAAAGCTTGTAACTCCTCAAACTCTATCGAGCACCTAGGCTCAAGCAATACATCCAACCGATCCCCGACTGGACGTAGGGCATGATTGCATGAACCAGCATAAATCTTGAGTCATTGTGTGCTAGGCCACCTCCGATCAGAACGCACGGCATACACTTTCGAGTAGGTTTAGTAGTCGGCCATTTCCGAAACCGACAGTGGGTATGTGGTGGCTCGTGTAGATATCCCAATCCGACCAGGTAGAGTTTGTGGAGGCTCGTGTCGATGACCCAATCCGACCGGGCGGGGTTCTTGTTGAGGCTCGTGTCAATATCCCAACCCGATCTGGCAAAGTGAGTACAGGCTCGGGCCGATGACCCAATCCGACCGCGCAGAGTAAGTTGAGGTTCGGGTCGATGTCCCAGTCCGATCGGGCAAAGGTAACCAGCGCGGAGCAAGGATGAGCCGTGTCTCTGGAAGCTTTGTGTCCGCGCATGCGGTGCTGCTGAGATTCCGGCGGCGGCAAGACGAAGGTGAGGTTAATAGAGTGGCTCGATGGTTCCATGTCACCCCCGACGGCGAAGTAAGTCCGGATCTCTGGCGAGTCCAGTGGCAGGAAAGGCGAGGCCCCCACACGGTTGAGTGACCTTGGAGGTCCAAGATTCGGCACGGTGTTTCCGTTGCTCGGTGTGCACGGTGCTGCGGCGGTACTTCGGCGAGAGGTCCTGCATGGTGGTGGCCTTTTCGGTGTTGTGCGGTGGGCTTCTCTTCTGATTTCTGCCAACGCAAGGCCATGGTTTGGGAGATCAACTATCATGTGAGTGTGACCTAAAGATTGTGGCGGCATGGTCGAGGAGTCGTGGTAACTTCACGGCTTGCAGCGAACTGCGACAGCCCGTTCTGCATGGCAGCGGCTGGTTTGGCATGGGACATCATCGGGAATAACAACGCTTACAATGTGGGCTACTAGTCAGCTAAGGGTCCCTTTGGTTCATCTATAAAGTTGCTTTGGCTTCCAAAATAAGCCAAAAGTCAAACTAACGGGAGTTGCTTCCTTCTAGATGTTCTGTAGAAGCGTGATAATGATGGCGAACCTTTCAGCAAAATTACCGGCAATGCCGCCGGTTATGAGCGTACCGGTTCGTCCTTTCTTTCCCCCGACGCCTCTCTCGCTCACTCCCCCGACGCGGCACTGCCCTCCGGCGGCGGCGCCCCTTCCCAACGCCGCCGGCACCCGTCCCCACCTCCACCGGCGCCCCTCTCCAACTCCGCCGGCGCCCCTCCCCCATTCCGCCTTCTCCTCCCCGGCCCCGGCTGCCTCCCCGCCTGGATCTGCAGCCCGGCGAGCTCAAGGAGGTCGGCGAGGCGGTGGCCGCTCCGATAGCGGCAGCGCGAGATCTGCGTTTGGGACCCTGGCGCTGCTCTGCGTGGCCGCGCACTTCCAGGGCGCCTCCTGCCGCGGCGGTGGCGGTGGCGGCGGCATGGGCGGTGTGAGGAGTCTGAGGGAGGGGCGGTGGCCGAGAGATCGCGCACACGGGCTGCCGGATTCGCCGCTCACCGTGCGCGGGCCACCAGAGCCGCCGCTTGCCTCGCACGCATCCGCAGGGGGCCGCAGCTCGCACGATGGGGAGCCGCGCTCACCTCGTGCGCCTCCGCGGAGCCGCAGCCCGCACGTGCTGGTTGCCGGAGGCCGGAACCGCGCTCGCCTCGCACGCCTCGGGGGCCGCAGCCTTGCACGCACGGGATGCTGCAGCCGCACACAACTGCGCCGCCGCTGGAGTAGACCGCTCATCCTCGCGCTGCGCCAGGTCCTTCCGCTCCCTCGTCAATCTTTGATTTGGGAAAATGGATTCGTGCTCTGGAGGCAGGGGGCAGAGACGGCACTCGGCTGGACTCTCCATGAGCCCGGCGGAGATGATAGAGGGGAAAGAGGAGTTTCTTAATTTTGTTTGTTATTTTTTGTGGGACCCACTTTAGACCCATCTAAACCAAGGAACAACCAAACATGGGAAAAGGAAATAATTCACATATCCTTGAACCTAACCCACCCCAACTTAACCTTCTTCATAACACAAACCCATTCCCTATGGCTATCCAAACGTCACCTAAGTTCACGCAAATCAGTAAACAACATAGTGTTTCACAATCAATTTGCATATTAACATTATCTCAAGCCTAAAATGATGAATGCAAAAGTTAAAAAATAATAAAATTACCTTCTTAAAATGATAATTTGCATGCGAATTAGTGAACAAAATAATAATTTATAACCAATTTGAATATTAACAGACTCTCAGCACTTCAGGGGTATTACAGATATTTTCCAGCAAACCTACAGATTTACAGCTATTTCAGCCAAACAGTTTTTAGTTTTCTTACAGCTCACAACAGCATTTTCCACGGCTCACGGTCCACGGCAGGTTTTTTCTTCGCCACAGTCTAACCAAACACACCCTAAATCTCTTGGGTTGTAGTGTTGCGGTACGGTGATCTGTGGTGGTCAGGAGTTGGTGTTTCTGCGGCTTGTGTTGATAACCGGCCATAGTGTTGTTTGAGTTGAGTTAAGTTCTCGTGTTGAGACTCCAATCCAACCTGCCGATTTTTTTTGTCCGTGGTTTTCTTTTCCTTTGGTTGTCTGGTTATAGCCTTCCAGGGTCTTAACCTTGTATTTTTCAGATACATCAATAGAAACACACTCGTCAAGCGTTATTCATTGAAAAAACAAATAGCCCTGTTTATTTATAAATAAATCTAAGAAAATATGATCGGACTTGATCTCGTAGACAAAGTCCTAGTTATTTGTCTTGAAAGAAGAATTAGCATAGATGATGATAAGCTTGCATCAGATTTTTTTTTCTGAGTTCATCTAGTAAGATTGGAACGGTACCTAATGCAAGGCTCGAGCTCACATAATTTCAGTTATACTCGCTCGTTGACACTAGGACCAAAACAAGCCTAGTCACCCAACAAATTGCACGCCAAAGAGCTCATCCTCTGAAACTGTTCAATCCAACAAACTCATACATGAGTAGTACCCTTAAAAACACACTCATTGTTATAGTTCCACAATTCCAAATCCACAGAAATAACGAGGAAATTTACACTTCAAATTTACGCACAGATATAGTTGATTGTTTTGTTCCTTGTGCTCCTGACAAGCGCTTGGAGAACGAACCCCTCTGCGTGCACACATGAAAAGGTAAAGATACTAATCAAGTCCAGTAACAGAGCCGAAGCGGGACAAGAGAAGAGTGCACTAACAGAGAGTGCGCCACTGATGTCCTCCACCCATTGTTAGGTGTAAGCTATCCATGGCTTGACTCACTGTAATTGGCCGATGGTGCCAACGGCGGATGTATTGGTGTCGTCTATCATCTGGCCACTCAAGAGACAAGACTCAACCACGGCGTGCTTGTTGGTCCACCACGCGTCCTAATAGGATATCACTTGACGCGTGATTTCAGGTGACACATAAGAAAAAAGAAAAGAACCTCCAAGTGGTACTCTAAATACATCAGCAACATCTAGGTCTTAAGTACGGGTACACAAAGGAAATTACCAAAAAAGTTGTTTAAGTAATTTGTTTACAGAAAGTTATTCAAAAAACTTTTTCAAAAATAGTTATACAAATAACTTATTTGAAAAACTCATACAAGTAATCTGTTTGGAAAAATTTTAAAAAAAAGGAAATGGAAAAACTATGCATATTTTATAAAAATTTATTTAATTTGAAAATGAATAGAAAAACGAACAAAAAATACAAATAAAAAAATTGGGATTTCATTAGGGCATCCAGAGTGTTGCAGAATAAGGGATCATAAGGGCTTTAAAGCCGACCTCATACATATCACGCCCAGTTCTAAGCGGGGGTTCCAACTGAGAAATAAAGATCTGACCTCAAGCTAAAGATCGGATCTTAAGGAATAAAACAATCGATCAAACGACGACGCCGGAGCCACGGCTCGTTCGGACGGCAGCCTGGCTTCGCGGACATCGACGGGGCGCTGCTCGCGCGGGCAGTCCGAGGAGCGGTGGAGAGAGTGGTGCGCAACAATGGACGGTGGTGCGGTAGGAGAACATGCGCCGGCGGAGCCGTAGCACGACCGGATGCCGCCGGGGCCAGGAAATCACGCCGGCGAACGACAGCGACCCTCGCAGTAGACCCAAGTTCATCGAATTGCAACAAGACCAGCACCTGCAATGCAACACGAAACCTGTTTGTGAGGTACGTTGCGACGGTGGCGGCGCTGGCGAGGGATAGGACCATGGGCCGGCAGCGCGGCAACTGTGTTCCAGCGAGGAGGATGGCTTGCCTCACCATTTGCTCATCGTCCACCCACTGTTGTGCCAATTGATTTGTCATGGAGATTTCATTCCGATTTTCATTTGTTTTGTCCAGCACCTTTTCGATTGTCGTCCCATATATTGTCAATGGATTTTTATGTTCCTTGTTGCATGGAAAAGCGATTGTTTTTCTTTCGTGTTGTCACCCAACTTTCATGTCCTATCCTTGCTATGTGGTATTTTTTCTATTGGTAAAAAATTCGACTTACACAAAAACGAAATTTACGCGATTGTTGGCTAGTGACTCCCCTTTCTATTTGGCTGTATAGTATCCAAAACCATCCGGATAGGCCCACATTTGATGACAAGGACCAGCCTTAAGAGCAGTGGGGCTATGTGAACATAAGATCAATGTAGCAACTGATAAAAGCCCGAGTAAGCAACTTCGGCCTTCTCATTTTTTGCTTGTCTCTGTCTGGCTGTTTGGTCTGGTACACTATGTCCTGCTTTGAATGGGGGGATTTGGCCCAGTTAGGATATGACCCATCCCCAAAATACGTATTTATATATGACAGGGCGGCCTGGCATTTTTTAGTCTTCCAGTTGTTCAATCTTTAGGATATAACCCCTATATCCATTTTCATAAGCCGCAATTCCGCTTAGGATATTCTTATAAACTGAACTGTAGCCTTAAATGCGTAATGAAGATTGAAGTTCACCTAATAGTGACATATTGCTTTTTTCCACCACTAAAACAAATATCTATAGATAACATAATCATCGGTAAAAGGTTATAGAAATTCTGCTACGTTTGTGCCATATATCTTTGGACGGATGGAGTAATTTTGAGAAAGACTATAACTGTAGATCAGTGTAACAGTCACTTCAATTAGTTTGAAATAATTTGAAAAAGGTGCTCACATATATAATAGTTTGGACTGATGGTTAATTTTGTTTTAGGGATTTTTTTATTGACTAGCAAATATGCCCATGTGATGCTACGGCGGAAGCCCTATAATGGAGTGCTTTTATTTTAATTCTTTTCTATATTTTAAAAATTATCCAACTACAAAAGTATATGCATATCTAGCTTTTTTGCCGTACATAGCGTATTGGGGTGACAGGATAAAATACTACCCTCATAATTAGATCATGTGATAGGATATGTAAGGTACCTGATCTTCCGTTAGGAGAGATAACTATCAATTATCGGCGATTACGTGAGGTGCACCACGTCGTGTATTGGTTATAAATCATGCACTACCCAGTTGACCTCGCCACGAAGGATAATCCTTGCATGTGAATCAAAGAATACAAACAAGAATAAGAAAGAAAGAATTAGAAAGATACAAAACATAATTGCAGATGAATAATTCAGAACTTGAGTTAGGGTTTCACAAACCAATAGATGATGGCAACATTGTTCAATACAAAATTAATCTAAGCCAAAGCTAATCCTAACTTGGATGATAGCTACTAAATATAAAGGTTTAGGGTCAGCCAAGGATCTAACACCATACACGGCAAATGACTCAATGTTTAGGATATTACCCCTATATCCTAACACCAAACACGGCAAATGACTCAATGTTTAGGATATACCCTCTATATCCATTTTCATAAGCCGCAATTCCGCTTAGGATATTCTTATAAATTGAACTGTATCCTTAAATGCGTAATGAGGATTGAAGTTAACCTAATAGTGACATATTGCTCTTTTCCACCACTAAAACACATATCTATACGTAACATAATCATCGGTAAAAGGTTATAGAAGTTCTCTTACGCTTGTGCCATATATCTTTGTACGGATGGATAGAGTACTGATCTTGATAAAGATTATAAGTGTAGATTAGTGTAACAGTCACTTTAATTAGTTTGAAATAATTCGAAAAAGGTGCTCACATATATAATAGTTAGAACTGATAGGGAATTTTTGTTTTATGGATTTTTTTCTTTAACTAGCAAATATGCCTATGTGATGCTAATGCTGAAGACCCGATAATTGAGTGCTTTTATTTTATTCTTTTAAATATTTTAAAAATAATCCAACTAGAAAAGTATATGCATATCTAGCTTTTTTGCCAAACCTAGCGTAGCGGGGTGACAAGGTAAAATACTACCATCATGACTAGACCAGGTGATAGGAACGTGAGTTCCCCTTCCATCATGAGCCAACTATCAATTGTCAACAATCCGATACAAACAATCCGACTTCCAATCAATAAGATCCGAGTCTACAATCAAAGCATCACATCGTCTATTGGTTATCAAATATGCAATACCCGGTTGATTTCGCCACGAAGGTTAATCCTTACATGCGAATCGAAGAACACAATCAAGAACAAGAAAGATATACAACATAATTGTAGATGAATAATTAATTACTTGAGTTGGGGGTTCACAAACCGATAGATGATGGCAGCACTCTTCAAGATAGAATTAATCTAAGCAAAAACCAATCCTAACTTGAGCAACGGCTACTGAATATAAAGGTTAATGGTCGGTCAAGAACCCTAGATGCATCACTAATGGACTCCAACATGATACACAACCAACGGCTCAAAAGATGGTGGCGCAACACCGTGATAAATTCTAGATGCCCATTTGTTTTGATGATTCCCGTTAACTCGGACATGATAGTGATGTGGGACCGGTGGTATTGGAAATCCTATCTCCTTAGCTTTATGTTTCTGTGCATACGTGGAACATCGAAAACGGAGTTCGTATGTAGCCTGGATGATGATTTTAGTATGGGTTGCCCCTGGACTCGACAATGTACTCGAATTCAGGATTTTGTGGGCTTCTATATTAGCTTGGACTCTCTTACTGGTCTTTTTTTTCCGTCGTGTCTCTCTCCAAACACTTCTTGATCCTCTCCATTATATTTTATATTCTTTTTAAATGTTCGTATACACACTTGTCATGCCAACATCACCATGCCCCTGAGATTCGATGCAGTAGCGGTTAATACATTTTATTAGATACATTATTTAGAATTTACGGAAAAGACCAAGAAAAGAAAGAAGAATGCACAAAAATGCAGGTGCTGCACCAAAACACTGGTGGTTGTTTCTTGTTGTAAGTGAATGCGACGAAATGACCTGGAAATAATAAATAATGAGAAAGTTCATTTGTAGACATTTCGTGCTCTGCTATAGTGAAACAGTAATTGTGTTATTCTCTTTTGAAACTCAATGGATCTCTATATACTCCCACCATCCAAAATGTATGCATTTTAGATTTTTTTGATTCACAGTATTTGCTATGTACCTAGATATAATGTATGTCTAAGTGCATAGTAAAATTTGTTAACCTAGAAAAGTCAAAACGATCTACGTTTTAGCTAAGAAACCATAGAATTTAAACTTGATATATATTTTTCTTCTACATAAATACTCAGGACATACTTTTTGTTTATTTTAACAAGAGGGTTTGACTTTGTTCCTAATTCTAATTTCTAATCCGATTGGATGAGATCTTCGTTTCATGGTCGCGCGGTCCAGCGAGCACTGCTATATGAGAACGTGCATGCGTGTATCCGTTCCTCAGCTGAAGTATCAGATAACTTAGTCTGTGTCGATGGCACTGAGGCAACAATATACAGACGACGGCAGAAGAACCGATCATTTGCATTAATAGTGTCACTCATGTTAGAAGTAGAGGATGACTCGCTTTGAAATGCCTCTGTGATCCATCGGTCTCTCCCATATGATCGCCATACTGTCTTGTGCAGTTGTTTAATTTCTCCGTTTGTGTAATCTTGAAGCAGTTCTCATCCATCTGAAGAATTTCCTTGTTTGATGACATCATGCTGGCCTCGCCCGCATATGCCGCACGCGGGCTGGTGGGCTGCTGGTGCGGTCACACAAGCTGGCCAAGCTGCCCATCGGGCCACGTAGCAGGCCGGTTTTTCACTGCCTGTCGCTTCTGCTGGGCTGCGTGCCTGTGCAGCCAAGGGCGTCAATGCGCAAAGCAATGCATACGGGCCATACGGGCTCAGCAATCAGGACGTGTAATTTTTATAAGACGGACACCAAACAGTACGTGCTTCTCTCCTATTATTACTAAATACGTAAATATATCCGTGCATTGCTACAGATATCGGATACGTATAGTTGTCCGTACATTAATATTAATTTGTAGAGATCTATATAATTGAATCGTGGACGGAGGGCTGATCCGATTCGTATACTGGATGGACTAATGACACAAGGTGAACCAACTAAAAATTTAGATGGAAACTTTAGGTGCTTTAAAAATAAATATAGAGGTATAAGTAATGAACTCTTAATCCGTCAAACGGAGTCGTAGTCGAGACCGAAGTAATCATCATATATTTCAGTTCTAATCCTAATCGGAGTCTGTCTATAGCTACACTTCGTCTAATCAAATTCCATCCACACACGCGAGTCCTAATCGGAGTCTGTCTAGTAGCCGCACTTCGCCTAATCGAGCTTCACCCACGCACGCGTCTCGCACACGTCAACTCTGTATAAGTGAACCCCAGCTACTCAAGGTACTACCAACCAAGTCTTGTGTACCTACGTACGTATGTACGGAACTGGTGAGATGTGAGTGCTTCAAAGCTGGCATGCGAGTAGTGGATGTGGATGGTAACCAGTGCTTAATGATGCACGAGAACTTCGGGAAGCGGTATCTCATGCTTACGAAGGGACATCTCACCTCGTAAGATAACCTATACTCCCTCCATCCTGTAATATAAAACATCTTAAAATGATAGATTATGGAGAGAAGAAAAATGAGGCATGTATCTCTATTTAATGCCTTGTTTGGTTATCATTTACTGATTTTATGGCAGATTAGGAATAATTAATTTCCAAAACACTCTAGGATGCTTTATATTTGGATATAAATTTGAACCCTCCAATACCTTATATTTCAGAATGGAGGGAATATATTATTCTTCGCCCATATCATCATTCATGCATATTTGCTAATTATCATTGGTAGAGAAAATTGCATACGTATAGGAACAGGGTCTCAACGTGCTCAAGTTTAAAATTTGATGCTTGTTGGTCCAAAGCCTTTGAGGTCGCACGAGGCATTGCCGAAGTAGAATGAGCAAATCCAATAGAAATACCATAAAACAAATGATTGGTGGATAACAAACACCATACAATTTGATTCGTGTAATATTACACAAATCTGAATCAGGGAATTTCACAAAGACTTCTAATTGCTATTCTTTCGACGGAAAGTTTAGCTGTCACCTCAGTAGTGAAAAAAATTACTGCGTCCTTTAATTCGGTACTATACTGCAAACGTCCTTTTAGCAGCTAGAGGTAGCTGCTAGTAACGTAGTATCCCAATTCGAAAAAAAAAATTACCCCGCTGCTTCTATCTGCAGTACTTAGTAGACACAGAGAATGCGATGGAGGTAGATGAGTATCTCCAAAATATTTTTTATATCTTTAGGAATAAAGATTTTAGTTAAAAATTATCATCCAATAATCTTTTTAATTGGGTATTTAAATGTAGAGCTACTCTATTCCAGATTTCTCGCTAGCTAAAATGGAAAGTGAGAATTGCTCTCTAAACTATCCAGAGGATATATAAAAGTTATTGGAGAATATAAAGATATAGAAAATAATTTTTACTTAAATAATTTTTTAAATAATAATTTAGAGAGGAGATTTTAGAAAGATTCTGTTTGCTCGCTGCCGGAGTGACGTGAAAGTTACTATAGCACGAGAATGCCATAGAAATTGTAGAACAGAGAAGGCATAGATGAAACAAAAAATAACCGTGCACGCACCTGCGGACAAGGTGTGTCCGACCAAGATCCGCTGGGTAAAGCCGTAAAGGCTTTGCCACTAGCGAGTACCAGTACGAGCACTGACGAGACGGCAGCCTGACAGGCCATGCCGGCGACTCCGCCCCGATACGGACGGCGGACGCCGACGTGACCAGTCGGCGACGCGCCTGCGTGGCGTGAGAGACTGAGAGGCGCAAAACGTTTGCGTGCGAGCGAGGACGACCGCGCCGGGCGAAAGTACTGGTCTACTGTGCAGCCTGCGGGCCATGGACACTAGCTAGCATAGTCGCAGCCGGCCGGCCGGCCGCCAGTCAATCGCGCGTCCCATCGGCCCGTCGACTCCGGCCGTGGATTTGTTTTCTCATGTGGTCTCGTGTTCGTACGAACGCCCACCCCGTGCCGTGATAGTGCCCGAGTGCAGCCCGGCCGCGGCCGGGCAAGGAAGGGGAGGGACCGAAGGGTCGTGGACTCGTGGTACGCCGGCCGGCCCTGGCGCTGCTAAGCATGATTTGTACGTAACGTACGTGCCGGGACAATAGAAAATTTTCAGGGCGGGGGGGGGGGGGGTGTGGAGCAGTGGTACTACGTGCGTACATGGTACATCCAACTCTTGTTCTCTGATCGATGCGACGCACGAACAGGGCTACCTCCTGCGTGCACGGAGGCGCAGTCACATCCTAGTGTACGTAGTAGTGTTGCAACACAACTAGTAGGCAGTACCGCATTATGTACTTATTATATTGTGCGTAACTAGGGGCTTCTTTGGTATTCTGCCTAAGGTGCCACAGTTTGCCTAACTTTTCTGCCTAAGGTTAGTTCTTCAATTTGGACGACTAAAGTTAGGCAAGTTGTGGCGCCTTAGGCAGGATACCAAACAGTCCCTAGGTTTTTTGCAGTGCATGTACCAGTGTTAGTAGTACTCCTCCAGCTTGTTTCGTTTTATTTGTTTTACTTGTGTCATTGTGCGGACGAAACTGTTATTTTAGCCGGCCGGCTTACCCTCGAGCAAAGATTATTGGAGCATTCTTTCGCTTGCTTTCAGATAACTACTACTAATATATTTAAGGCATTTATTCTTTCCCGGGGTTATATAAGGGAATAGGTACCAGGTTCCACGTACAATATTCTAGCCGTAATGAATTGTTACTCAAAAGTTATTATAGCCTGATTCCTTTGGTTGATCTAATGATACAATTTTGCTTTCCATTAAGGTCGTAATATTCTAATGTTTTTAATCACTTGCAAATCGATAATTTTGGAAAAGGATAACAATGTTCTAGACTTCTAGAGAAGGAAAACACCCTTTTGTGTGTGGGGGGGGGGGGGTGTTGGTTGGGATATTCACTCCTTCAAATCCTTGTTTGAGAACAACTCTGTCAAGCAATTAGGGTTTAGGGTCTGGAGGCTTTAGGCTTCACCGATATTTCAACAAATCCCAGGTCCAGGAGCAAAGGTACTCGCTACCGAGACGGAGGGGACCGCGGGAGGTGGAAACCCCCCGCTAAGGCAGGGGCGTCAATAAGCCCTCATTGTATCTTTTTCCCTTCCGGTGTGAGCGCATATAATATGATCATGAAAACCGTCCCGGCATGAATTTAGAGCACTAGTTGGCGACGGTACCATATATCTTAGTATCTGAAAAAGAAACTTATGATTTTGACCTACCTTTCAAACATCACAAGCATGTAGCAGTTTCAAGGCAACCATATAAATCAAAGGAAAAAAAAGATATGACAAGAGATTTGGTATTGCAAACAGCATGCTGCTAGAAATACGTCGGGTCAGGACTCGGCCCTTCATAACATCCTGATTTTTACCAATGGAATAAAGTGTAATATTCTTTTTCAATAATTAACTTGGTTATAATAAGCCACGTAAAATAATACTAATTCTTACATACGTGACAAGACAAATTGTTTCCTTTCATTTTCCCCTCTTTGCGCCAACTCATTTCCTAACCCTCCTGTTGTCATCCTAATTAATCCTCCCTCTTCCTATAGAAGCCCACGTAAGCTAGGAAGCTAATGCACTTTTTCTTCCTATCCTAATTAATCCTCCCTCTTCCTATAGAAGCCCACGTAAGCTAGGAAGCTAATGCACTTTTTCTTCCTGTAGTGCTCACGCTAGTTTCTGGATGATAACTTGGATATTGCGAAAAGGCCCCTCGTCTCCTCACTTTGTGCATGCAGACCAAAAGCTAATTAGCTCCTTCTTCCTCTGGAAACAACAATAGACGCACGCCATCACCAGTGCAGCAGCAAGCGTGCCATGGAAACCTCTCGAGCTACCGTACGCCGCAATAACTCTCGGACAGCCGCAGCACCAAACTTCCCCGCCTTAAAGTAACCTTGTAGTGCGAGCCGACCTTGCCGAGGAGGAACGCCATGCTGCCGGCTTTGGGGTGACGCCGAGAGAGAGAAAGAGAAGCCCGGCGAGCCTCTCGCGCTCGCTCGACCAACCGGCCGGCCACCGGAATCACCGCTGAAGATGTGCCCCACCTCGATTCAAGTGCCCTACCAACCTTGGAGAAAGCCGCGCACGCGCTGTGCTGGTGTCACCATGCAAAGTCTCCTGGCCGAGATTTTTCTCCGCTCGAGCTTCCTTCCTCCGCCTATAAAAGGGGCCGAGGCCTTCGCCGGGAAGCCTCGCACCTGCCCCAACTCCCTGTCGCTCCTCCATAGTCTCAAGTTGAGCTCGTCTTCCTCCTCTGGACGAACGAGCAAACCTGTCGATCTCCCTGTGCAGCGTCTCCCTCCACCAGCTAAGTCGCAGGTGAGCTAACCCGCAGTCCCGAGCCCCTCCTGAACTTCCTCTCCCACCAATCACTGGACGCTCTCCTTTCTTTTCCCTGTCTCTTTTTTTCCCTGTAGCTTAATCAAACTCTCGGGCACTGCCTGTGGAGAGCAAGTGAGAAGAAGAAAAGAAAGACACCCTGTACTGAGCCCTCCGTCCTTTCTCCAGAGCAAACATGTCCAACTAAACAAACAAAAGCCACTACAGCTAGCACTGGCCACCAGCATTAAATAATGGGCCCCTTGCTAGACCAGGTCACCCCAATGACTCACGAAAATGCCAATCCCACAGCCACGTGACCCAAAGGACAACAAGCTAGTACTTAATTATTTCATATTTAATCCCAACACCAGCTTGTAAAAATTAATAAATCACACTTACTAACCCAATTAAATCTGATTCTTTTCCTAAACTCAACGATAATTAAAATTTTATTTTATACAACTAAATTTGTGTGATGTACTAATGGATGTTTGCCTTACTTGTACGTTTGTTTTCACGTGACGCCATCGATCAGAATCAATTCCGGAAGAAAACCTGGAGGAGCTAGGAGACGAGGAGCGCGACGACGCGGACGCGTACAGGAGCAAAGGCAAGTTCCATCAACCCCTATGTGAGCAGTTGCATCCAAGTGAGGATATTTAGTTGTAGCCTTGGTCTAGGATCGATTACATATATCGGTACTTGATTGACTGAGTGTGCTCATGCATGCATATGAGTAGTTACACATATTCATGGTTGAGGCTAGAACATGAAGGGATTTGGCTGAGACCAGGGCAGCTGGGTGCGCTGGAGCCGGCGCTACCGTGGTGGTAGACTAGCGGGTGAGTGCTACCGTGGTGGTAGGCACGAGTGGTTATGTTGAGGGACGGTTGCTGCCCTGGTGAACCATAAGGACCGAGTTGTTTTGACATCTCACCTAGCTTACTTTAGTCGACCACAAGTTCCGGTGTGGGTCGGACTTAGCCTAATCCCACTGGTTACCCTAACGGTCGCAGGGATGGTTTACGGGTATAGACCATTGGGGTCAGGGCCCGAGGGTTTGTGTGGCGGGCTGGGGCGTGACCACGGCTGGGTGTCGGCTATGATGGTTGTCCGTTCGGGTAGTCGTGCGTGTGGGTACAGTGTACGACCTCTGCAGAGTGTATAATCCATTCGAATGGTCCGTGCCCACGGTTTGGGCAGGCTACGGTGTGGTCCTAACAACTAGTGAGCTACCAGTTATGGCTTTTGTCTAGAAGGTTTGCATATAATCGATTACATTGTTAAATGATGGTGCATGGTATGCATCTTGCATGTCATTCCCCTCCCGTAGGGCGAGGTGGAACTTGCTGAGTACTTTTGTACTCACCCGTTTATGACTTATTGTAGAGGATCCTGATTTTGTACCTGAGGAAGGTGAGTAGTTCGTGCCTTATACCCAAGTCTGGAGTGGTGCCGTTGCAGTAGAAGCCACCATGTCAGATGAAGAGTTCGCCCTTGCGTTTATCGCCGCTACTGTTGTATTCCTAGTTTATATTGTTATTGTAATCGAACATATTAAATAAAGCTATGTATGACTGTGGCACCACTTGTGTAATGTATTTTCACTAGAGACTGTTTTCTGGTGTTTAAATACATGTTTAGCTCCGGTTGTTTAGATCGGGGTATTTCAAGTGGTATCAGAGCCATACTTGGCTATAGAACGCGAACCGGTAGTCAAAGATGACCGTAGGAGCCCTAGGATGGCTATCCTTGAAAACCCGATACTCCACGATCAAACTTTATCATTGTTACGCTATCCTTGTGCCCTTGTAAGTCAGATGGCCGACGACTGGATGGCCACCTACTGCATCAACAAAGATGGATTCCCCAATGTGCTCTATGCTGCCACAATTTGACTTGGTATTCCGGAACGCCCGGAGTACGTGGGTCGCGAGTTCACGGAGCATGGCACCGAAAGTTGTGAAGTCACCATCAATATCAGCGCAATTGACAAGTATTTGGAGATGCAACCCTGGGGCGTCACCGCCACTGGAAGCTGTATGCAAGACACCATCCAACTTGCAGCTCGCAAGGCGTTGAGATACCTGTGCCAGATATTCGAATGGCTCTTAGGTTCCACTCCCATGAAGTACTTTCCTCCGCTGGATCGAAACCGTCCTGCTTGGGCAGCAAGGATCCGTAACTTGGGAAGCACTGCAGTAACCGAGAAGGACCCCACAATTATCGCGATGTCCAGCTATTTACTTAGCCTTGACGATTTGTGCGATCAGCTAAATCGGTGTGTGAGGGATCTCATCCAGCGTGCCGAGAAAGCAGAGACCCGTTGGCATAAGGCTAACCTGGTCTTAGCTCAGGCAGAAGCCCGAGCGGCTGAAGCTGAAAGCCGCCTCGCTATGGCCGACGAAAACCTTAGGGAGTAGGCAAACCACCATAGCCAGCTTCTTAGAGGTGTCTACCTAGTGGATCGTGCCAAGCGTAAGGAGCACCATCCCAGGACTGCCGCTGAGTCACCAATCTTGGAGGGGATCCCACTGTACCCTTTGTCCCACCCGCGCAGGAGGATTTGTGAATCAGTGCCACCCCCACCTCCCGCGTCTCCCCGCGAAGCTGAAGATAGAGACCCTGAAGACCGTGTCATAGGGACCAATAGTCAAGTTGTTCCAGTTGACCCTTAAAAGTCGAGCCGCAATATTGTATTCTGTTGTACCGTGTACCCCTACTTGTTTGAATGAATGAATGTGTGAGACTTGCTTGGTGATTGAGTGATTGTGTGCTTTGTGTGTTATATACTAAGCATGTTATTAAGTGCATTTTAAATTAAAGTCACCTATAAAATATTATTCTAATCCTCGCCCCTTGTTGAACCACAGATGTCTCGTCGTTCGAGTCGAGTCCAGGGACTCCCAACTCATGAAGACGGGGACGAGGTCAATCAGGGAAACCGGGATGCTCAGAATATAAACCCAGAAATACCACGGAATGGACATCTACCCCCACCTCCTCGTGCCCCAGCTCCTATTGACCTGGCAGCCATGCTACTGCAGCAGAACAGGCTGCTGGAAGTTCTTGTGACTACCCTCATAGCTCAGGCTCAAGGGAACCTTGGTAACCCTAAACCCACAGCTCATCACAATGGTAATGATAGCAGGATTGCAGATTTCAACCGACTGCAACCACCCAAGTTTGGAGGATCTGACAATCCAATTGAGGCAGATGACTGGCTGCATGAGATTGAGATGAAGCTTGAGATTGTCCATGTAGATGATAGAGACAAGGTATTACTTGCAGTATAACAATTGAGGGGACTAGCCCTTGCTTGGTGGCAAAGTTACCGGGAGATAAAAAAATGCCAACGAAATGATGTGGGCTGACTTCGTCAAGGTATTCAGAGATCAGCATATCCCCAACAATGTGATGAAGCTAAAGAAGGATGAGTTCAGGAAGCTACGTCAAGGTAGAATGACCGTGACAGAGTATTTGCATAAGTTCACAGAGTTGTCTCGCTATGCACCTGATTATGTCAATGATGATGAGAAGAAGCAAGAAGCTTTTCTTGGTGGACTTAAACCTAAAATAAGGAACCTAGTTGAAGGCACCACCCATAGTGACTTTAATGCCATGGTCAATAGAGCTATTACAATCGAGAGAAACAGGAAGGCGGAGCTCAGTGAGCGCAAGCACCGGTTTGAAGGCAAGAAGCCCCAATAGTTGGAGAAGTTTCAGAGGACTCAATTTCCTGCTCATTCAAGCTATAGGAGCCAGGGTGCTGGAGCCAGGGTGCTTTGCCTTTCAAAGCACACCCCATTTCCTTCCAGAAGCCAGCTCAGTCAGCTCCGCTTGAGAGGACTCAAAGCACCTTCCACACTCAACAGTCTGGTGGCAGTCAAGTGACCAGTGTGAAGACTTGCTTCCACTACCATGAAGCCGGACACGTCAAGGCCAATTGTCCATACCTCAGCCAGCTTGCCCCTTCTGTCTTCTCCAACTCTATTCAAGGACCCAAGCAGCCTACCGAAGGTAGTCGCGCAGTACCAGTTAAGAGCCAGCAGCAGGCCTTCGGCAAGGCAAAGGTGAATCATGTGTGTGCAGAAGAAGCGGAGGATGCACCCGGAGTGATTTTCGGTAAGTTACTGGTTCGATCTATTCTGGCCTCAGTGCTTTTTGATTCTGGAGCATTGCATTCCTTTATATCCTCTCACTTTGTGGAAGAACATGATATACCTACTATAGCCCTTAAGAGGCCACTAATGACCCATTCTCCTAGAGGTCATATACCCTGCCACTTAGGTGTTATAGATATCCCTATAAACCGAAGTGGGGTAGTCTTCCTTGCCAACTTTGTAGTACTTACCTCCAAAGGGATAGATGTTATACTCGGCATGGACTGACTCACCAAGCACCGAGGTAATATAGCTTGTGCTGAGAGAGCAGTGACAGTCACCAACCACCAAGGGTTAACAGTCACATGCTTAATCCATCTCAGCTTGCCAGACTCTATGGTGAACCGCATTCAGGCAGAGTCACCAGAAGACGTGCCAGTAGTGCAAGAGTTTGTTGATGTGTTCTCGGATGAACTACCTGGCATGCCTCCAGATCGAGATGTGGAGTTCACTATTGACCTTGTTCCTGGAACCAAGCCGATAGCAAAGAATGCCTACCGGCTACTAGCCCTAGAGCTTGCTGAGTTGAAGAAGCAGCTTGAAGAACTTCAACAAAAGGGATTATTAGACCCGTTACATCTCCATGGGGAGCCCCAGTGCTGTTCGTGAAGAAGAAAGATGGTAGCATGAGACTTTGTGTGGATTATCGTGACCTGAACGCGGTCACAATCAAGAACAAGTACCCACTACCACGGATTGATGACCTATTTGACCAATTGAAAGGAGCCAAGTTCTTTTCCAAGATTGATCTGAGGTCAGGCTATCATCAGCTCAGAGTTCGACAAGAAGATATCCCAAAGACCACTTTCAGAACCCGTTACGGTCAGTATGAGTTCACAGTGATGCCTTTCGGCCTAACAAATGCTCCTGCCTTCTTCATGACTCTCATGAATAAGGTGTCCATGGAAGAGTTAGATCCGTTTGTCGTAGTCTTCATAGACGACATACTAGTCTACTCTAAGAGTGCCAAAGAGCATGGACAACATCTCAGAGTGGTGTTGGGAAAGCTCAGAAGTCACCAGTTGTACGCCAAGTTTAGTAAGTGTGAATTTTGGATGCAGAAAATCAGTTTCCTGGGACATGTCTTAACAGCTGAAGGTGTTGAAGTGGATCCAGAGAAGGTGAAAGCAGTGTCAGAATGGAAGCATCCAACCTCACCCTCAGAGATCAGGAGTTTCTTGGGATTATGAAGCGCCCAGACCCAGAGGATCGGTGCTAATAATGTATTGATATACCAGAAAACAGTCTCTGGTACAATACATTACATAGGTGGAACCAAAGTCATACAAGCTTTATTTTTACACAGTTCATCACGAAGATTACAATCACTAGGAACACGATCACAATCATCATATCAGCACTAAGCTGCTCTTCACACATCATCGGCACTACCGCTAGACTATGGCTCCACGAACATAGACTTGGGTGCGGGCACGGACTACTCGACGTCTTCTGGAACGTAGTCAGGATCTTCTGAAAAACATATCAGCAACAGGGGTGAGTACAAAAGTACTCAGCAAGTCCCACCTCGCCCTACGGGACGGGGGTTAAAGCAGATAAACAATGCAATGATCAAGTAGCTAAATAATGCAATAACAAATGCAACAAAAGGGTGACAAATAACAAGCATTCCGGGTTTATCTCACCAATGACCATCACATAACAGGGCTAGAATAGGCTGGATAGACACCTCGTTGTTATGTCCACACCATAACCTGTCCTGTACCGAGGACACGGCCATTCGAATGGATTTGTACACTCTGCAGAGGTAGCACGCTCTACCCACACGCACGATACTGCTAGAGACAGTATCGACATAGCCGACACCCAGCCATGGCATAACCTCGCCTAGCCGCCCACATACCCTCGGGTCCTGACCACTCTCGGTCTCCACCCATACATAAACACATCCACCTCAGACGACTATCAGGCTAGCCAGTGGGATTACGCTAAGTCCGTCCCATTCCGGAACACGTGGTCGCACTGAACATAGGTTAGGTGAGATGGCAAAACAACTCGGTCCTTGGGTTTCACCAGGGCAGTAACCATCCTTAACATCACAACCTCAAGCCTACCACCACGGTAGCACTCGAACGTAAGTCTACCACCACGGTAGCGCTTACACATCCACTATCCCACACTGCCCCGGTCGACATCTCATCTCATATCAGGTTCAACTCAACATATCCAAGGACAATAGGCAATCATCATGCAAGACATCATAACAACATGCTATCAAGGTAGTAACTAGGTCCATCTCAATCACTCGGTAATTATCAGCAGCACATGCAATGACCTATACTAAAGGTTATAACAGGTAGTTCATCACAGTAGGTGCAATATGATCAAGCAAGGATCGATGAGAGTTGCTTTCGCTGGCGTAAGAGTCATCTGCGTCGAACTCCGGGTCGTTCGGTTCCTCTGGTTCTCCTTCGCGTACGGGTTCTGATTTTGATTCGTAATCACGCAAACAAACCACATACACATACAAGCAAACATCAGCACATCATACAAATATTGGTTTCCTTTGATAGGTTTTGATTTTATATGAATTTAGGAAGAAGAATCGGGTCAATCGGAGCTAGGATGAATGAGATATGGTCTAAATAGTACAGTGGGTTTGGTAATTACGGGAATAAAGAGGAAATGTGTTAGTATGGGTCTGCTTCACGTGAGTGGGCTTCTGTGGGCTTGGTCTTATTTTTTGGTTAGCCCAGCTATGAAGCACACAGGCTGATTTATTGAGTTGTGGAGGTTCCCATTACTCTTGGCCCATTACGTGAGGTCAATTTGCCTCATCACGGACCAGGGAAAGGATAGACTGTTCGTTCTTCTCTGTTTCTATCCGCCATTGGAGAGCTCGTGTGAGCTCTGGCTGGCGTGGGGGAAGGGGATGGCCAGGGAGCAGGGGAAACCGATACTTGGTTCACAGCTTGCTCATTTTGAGGTGTCAGCTCGGGGAATGGCCATGGGGAACTGCTGCTACGTCGGGGAGCTGCGGCCATGGAGGCAGGAGCTCAACGTGGCCTCAGGAAGACGATGGGCAGTGATTCAACACAGGGGATAGGTAGAGGAGGGGCTGCGGGTGCTCACCTTGCTCTCGGCTGGCTCGGAATCCCTCTCTGCTGCAGATCGACGAAGGGGACGAGTTGGGGATTGGGAAGAACGAAGAAGCTCAAGCTTGATTAATGGCAGCTGGTTGGGGAGATGGTGGTCGAATAGGGTAGGGGTGCTCGAGAGACCATGGGCTCTTCATAAATCGAGGGAGAAAGGCGGTGCTTCACAGGGAAAAATCTCGCCGGTAAACGAGGCTGTTGTGCGCGCGTGCTTGAACACAGTCTGAGTGTGGACTCCCTCGAAGCGGCGCTGCCCGACGGGTCGTGTCGCGGCCGGCGGATGGAGCTCGGGATGGGTCCGACTGGTTCAGCGGTGATTGCGGTTGAGGCTTGGTCTCGGGGCGCCCGCGGCTATCGATTTCTTGCCAGTAAAAATCTTTACTGCGGCCGCTGTGCGCGCGGACGCACACACAGTGCGAGCGCGGACTCGCTCACCCACAATTCTAACTGAGCTGCTCAACGGGCCATGACATGGTTAGCAGGGCAGTAAGTCCCTACGGCGTGCAGAGATACTGGTGACCGTTCACCGGAGTAAAGGTTGCGCACTGGTGATCGTTTACCGTAGTAAAGGCTTTGCACTGGTGATCGTTTACCGCAGTAAAGGCTTCGCACTGGTGATCGTTTACCGCAGTAAAGCCTGCGTACGGCTGCTTCCGGAGGCTTCGGCGGACTTTGGTGAGGTGCGCGGCTGCCGAGGCTGTCGGTCTCGCCGTCACGGCGTGCGTAAAAGCAGAGGAAGGACAGGCAAATTTGCCGGAATATCACGCAAAGCTAGCAAGCATGTTGCGACACTTCGCAGGTTTCACGGTGGCTGGGATGAAGTATGTTGTACAGTGGGTTCGGGAGAATTCCGCGAGAAGGAATGGCAAGCTCTGGTGACACTTCTGTAGTGAGGAGGAAGAATAGGAAATTTACAGGGTTACGTTGGGAAGAAATTTTGTTAGATTTCCAATTTACTCCGAAGGGTATCGACACGGGTCGGTTGTGGGTCGACACGGAAGAGCACGACAGACATGTTATTTATTTATTTATTTATTTTGGGGTGAGGACAGAGTGAGAGAAAATTTTAAGTAACTCATATGATTTCTGTATTTGGAGTACTTTTATTTGATTAAATTGGTTATTTAATATTAAACAGCAGTTTAAGCAAGGACAAAAATCGGGATGTTACAGACCTACCCCACTTAGGTGGAATCTCGTCCTCGAGATTCGGGTGAGTCCTGAAAAAGATGGGGAAACTCAGCTTTGAGCGCTTCCTCTCTCTCCCATGTCGCTTCCGCTTCTGAGTGCCTCCTCTCTCTCCCATGTCGCTTCCGCTTCTGAGTGCCTGCTCCACTGGACTCGACAAAGCTTGACGGTGGACGTCCTAGTCTTACGAGTCACAGTGTCCAAAATCTTAACGGGCACCTCTTGATACCTCAAGTCATCTTGCAGATCGATGGTGTCCCGTACCACTTGTTCTTCTGGCACTCTTAAGTATTTTCTAAGCTGGGACACATGAAAGACATTGTGCACATCCCACATCTCCTCCGGCAGTTGGATCTTATAAGCTACGGCTCCCACTTTCTTCAAGATCGGAAAAGGAATGATAAATCTTGGGGCCAGCTTCCCACGCACTTGGAATCTGCGCGTGCCACGGATTGGAGAGACTTTAAGATACACATGATCTCCAACCTCAAAGTTGAGCTCACGCCTTCTCTTATCCGCATAGCTTTTCTGGCGTGACTGAGCTGCCTTCAAATTTGCTCTTATCTCGGCCACTTTGTCTTCTGCTGCTTCAATAAAATCCGATCGCTCCACGATGCGATCCCCAACTTCAGACCACATCAGTGGGGTCCGACACTTCCTTCTATAGAGAGCTTTGAACGGTGACATCTTAATGCTGGTCTGGTAACTATTTTTGTAGGAAAACTCGGCATATGGCAGACTATCTTCCCAGTCCTTGCCATAAGTGAGGACACATGCTCTCAGCATATCCTCTAAGATCTGGTTAATCCTCTCAGTTTGGCCATCTGTTTGAGGATGATAAGCCGAACTAAAATCCAGCTTAGTGCCGAGTGCCTCATTCAAACTCCTCCAGAACCTCGAGGTGAACTGGGTCCCTCGATCTGAGACTATCCGCTTGGGTACTCCATGCAGCTTTACTATACGGTCGATGTACAGCTTAGCTAGCTTGTCACCGCCGTAAGTGGTGCGCACAGGTATAAAGTGGGCAACCTTTGTGAGACGGTCGACCACTACCTAGACGGAATCATTACCACTCTTGGTTCTGGGTAGACCAGTAATGAAGTCCATACCAACTTTGTCCCATTTCCAAACTGGAATTGGCAAAGGCTGGAGCAGTCCACTGGGCTTCTGATGCTCAGCCTTGATGCGCCGACATACATCACAGTATGCTACGAACCTAGCTATGTCACCTTTCATTCCATTCCACCAGTACTTTTCCTTGAGGTCCAAGTACATTTTGGTGGCACCAGGGTGAATAGAGTAAGCTGAGTTATGTGCCTCATCCAAAATGGTTTGAAGGTAATGACCTTGCTTAGGCACACACAACCGCTTTTTGAACCAAAGAGCTCCGTCCTTATCCACCCTGAAATCGGGGGCCTTGTTTTCCCCTGTTTGGCCCTTGATCTCCATCAACTTCTCATCATTCTTCTGAGCCTCTTTGATCTGATCATCCAGAACTGGTCGAACACTAAGATTGTAACCATAGGAATGGGGTACAACACCTAGGTTCAACTTCTGCATCTCCTCACATAACCGAGGCTCCTGGGTAACCAAGTGGTGGCAATAAGCTTTTCTGCTTAAGGCATCTGCCACTACATTAGCTTTACCCAGATGATAACGGATCTCTAGATCATAATCCTTAATTAACTCCAACCATCTCCTTTGCCTGAGATTTAGATCTGGTTGGGTGAAAATATACTTAAGGCTCTTATGATCCGTATAGATCTCACACTTATTTCCAATCAGATAATGCCTCCAAATCTTCAGAGCATGCACTACCGCTGCTAGCTCCAAGTCATGAGTCGGGTAGTTCTATTCATGGGGCCTTAACTGACGGGAGGCATAGGCTACAACTCTTCCTTCTTGCATAAGCACACAGCCTAAGCCTTGTCTGGAAGCATCGCAGAAAATAACGAAGTCTTTGTGAATGTCAGGCAAGACCAACACCGGGGCGGTAGTTAGCCTTTCCTTTAGGGTGCGTTTGGTTCAGCTGTCAGCTGTGAAAAAGCTGCTGTGAGATGGTAGCTGTGAAAAAGCTGCTGTGAGCTGTCAGCTGTGAAAAAGCTGAAAGTCGTTTGGTTCAACCTGCTGTGAAACTGTGTATTTGATGTAAATGGTCTGTAATGCCCCTGAATCTATAATATACTGTTTATATGCAAAATAATTGTAATAACAAGATCTTTGCATTGAACTGACATGTTTATCATTAAATTAAATATCATAAATATAATAAGTGCATTGTTCATCAAATTAAATATCACAAATATAAATAAGTGCATTGTTCATTTCAAAAGATTTATCAACAAGATAACTATCTCATATCCCTCTTGCATTAGCTAATGAAGTAGCTATCCTATCACGAATGGTGTTCATAGTAACTTCGTTCTCTCCATCTACATCATGACCACCGTCTTGAGTTTGCTCCTCAACATTTGACCCTCCAGGCATATACTCCTCATCTGCATCACACCTCCCAAACTCCTTATCACGTAACTGGCTGTCACGAATGAAATTGTGTAATGCAAAACAAGCAATGATTATCTCCTTTTGTCGTTCAACAGAGAAACTCGGCATGGATTTCAATATGCGCCATTTCTGTTTAAGGACCCCAAATGCACGCTCAATGACATTGCGGAGGGAGGAGTGTAAAAAGTTGAATAACTCATGCTTCCCTTGTGGTGGACGTCCCCGACGATGACGAAATTCAGGTATATGGTATGTAGTTCCCTTAAAAGGTGCAAGGTATCCGATTCGATTTGGATAACCGGAGTCCACGAGGTAGTATTTATCTAAAAAAGAAAAACTAATGAGGATTGAAAAATAAAACGAATTAACAAGTTTATAAGTTAGTATTTACCTTTTGGAGGGACGGGGAAAGAAGGAAAATTTGCCAATGCATGGTTAAGGATTCGTGTATCATGTGCAGAACCCGGCCATCCAGCAACCACAAACATGAATCTCATGTTGAAATCACATATGGCAAGTACATTTTGCGATGTATATCCATGACGACAAGTGTAGTTAATCACCTCATCAGACGGCACAATAACCGAAATATGTGATCCATCGATTGCCCCAATAGCACCTTTGAAATGAGGCCAGAAACGATCTTCTTTGACCTTGTCATGTTCATTGCTAAATGTGGGATCCTTTGGTTTAATGTTCTCTTTTCCTAACTTAAGTAAACATTTCAATACACTCTTGAACTTCATGTGAACTGTCCATGTTGACCGGATGAAACGATCTTCAGCTTGGGAAAATGATTGTGGCCCTCCAACAATCCATAAAAACATTGCCAATGATTCAATGGATGCAACATTTCTAGATGATGTCAAACCGTATGAAGACACTAATAAATCATGAAGTGCCATAAAAACTTCTGGACTCATTCGAAACATCTTGTAGAAATACCTTGGACGGTTGAAGCACCTCATCACCCAATCATAACCAGATTCTGGAGCTTCTTTTCCTCTATATTCACCTTTATTGAAATAACGCTCATTGTAGAGAGCACCTAGATCACCAAGAAGAGCAGCATGCTGAGATAATTCGTTTAATAAAAGAAGTGACTCTTGTCCTTTTTTCCCCAATTCTTCCACACTTGCATCCATCTACATAAAAAAGACAAATTATTCAACAATTACAGAAATATATACAAGATAAAATTTATTTCAATCATTCAAGCATACAACCATACAATGTAAATGTGTTCTCAAGCATACAAGCAAAAATTGTTCTCAAGCATACAAGGGAAAATGGTTCTCAAACATACAACACAAGGAAAAGATGATCTATGTAGCCTTCTTCATCTTATGCTCTCTCTCAATTAAATCAAACCTTCCTTCATTTGTTTCAAGCGCAGAAAGTATCTCCCTAAATTCAGGCTTCATGATCAATGAGATGGCTGTGGGCATCAAAGCAGTTTTCTCTTCAATCCCACATTCCTTTATCATCTTCATAGCCTGTGCAATGGTTGGCACAAGACTAGCTTGGGAAGGAGCCGATGATGCCTCAACACTTGAAGTGATTTTTTCAGCTGCGCTCTCAATCTTCATGCATGTGTTCTTGTACATCCGGAAAAATGGACTCTTCTCTTCCTTCTCTTCAGTCGGAGTTGACAACTGTTTGCGCTTCTTTCCTGCTGATGGTTTTGGTTTCTCATTGGCTGCAGTCTCCGTAAAACCCTCGTCACTTGATTCACTACAGGAAAGATCTTCTGGACAGGATGCGGATACACCGGTGACATGCACCTTATCAAACAATAGATGTAAGTCATCAAGGTGCTTTGGTCCATGCTTTCGGAACTTGACATGGACGCACTTGATACCTCTCTCAGGGTTGTTGCATCGCTGAAAAATAAATTAGCAAGGTAAGAGAAAGTATAAAATAAAGACAAATTGAACTTGAAAAACACATATCACAAATTGACTCACCGCAAGATGTTCATCCCACCATTCACTAGAGCAAGCAATAGTTTGATTTGCATCATCCCATCCAAGCCCAGTAGCAGCATTTTTCAGTTCCATAAAGATAGTGTAATCCTTTTTCATGTTGTCCAATTTATTCTTCAACTGTGACTTCAACAGCTTCAGCCCGGTTTTTGCAAATAACTTATCTCCAAGGTTTTTCCAACCATTTCTAGTAAAACAACCATTAGGCCTATTCCCAACACTGATCTCCTCCTTACAAATGTCAATGAAGTGCTTCAAATTTGCATTATCCCACACTGCCTTGTCACCCATAACTAATTGAGGAACAAAACTACTGTTTTTTAGCACAAGCAATGAATTTAAAAATTAGAAACCATACTTGCTTAGCACAGAATAATTAGGTAATGTGAACACAAGACAAAAAATGAAGATATAGGTAATGTGAACACAAGATTTGATCAAAAGATAAAAAGGACTGCAAATTCTATGAAAAATTGTACATCTGTATGAGACCTGTAGCAACAAGCAGCAGCAGAAAAACTTCCATTGTGCTTAACAAGATGACTTTAATGGAATGGCAGGGGTATATATAGGGAGATAGACCAAGGAGATAACATATTATTCTATGGGGGCATGTCTTGGTGCTATGGTGTAGGGTGCTTGCAAGACAAGCTTTGCAAAGCTACAATTGGATCTGACAGCCCTCCATGACTGCATCATACCCTCTGCCTTATTCATCTAGTTATCTAGTCCATAGATCACTAATGTGATGATTAACCCTATCGAGTTAAGTACAGAGTCTAGCTAGCTACTGTACAATTACAATTTGGGTACAGAACATGTCCTTAGGTTTAATTTCAATTCTGTGAATCAATAAACAAGAAATGTGGCGCTGATTAGTTTGAACCAAGGTCATAGGAAAAAATTTCTACCTCTTTCTTGCTTTTATGGCCGGAGGTGCGGGCGCAGGGGGGCGCTGGCGCGGCCGCCGGGCCGCCGGGGGTGCGGGCGCCGGGGGGGCAGGGGCGCGGGCGCCGGGGGCACGCGCGGGCGCCGGGGGTGCGGGCGCAGGGGGGCGCTGGCGCGGCCGCCGGGCCGCCGGGGGTGCGGGCGCCGGGGGGGGGGGGGGCAGGGGCGCGGGCGCCGGGGGCACGCGCGGGCTCCGGGGGTCGGGGGCGCGGGCGCCGGGGGCACGCGCGGGCGCCGGGGGTCGGGGGCGCGGGCGCGGGGGCGGGGGCGGGGCGCGCGCGGGCGCCGGGGGGTCGGGGGCGCGGGCGCGGCCGCCGGGGGTGCAGGGGGGCGCGGCCGCCGGTGGAGCAGGGGGGCGCGGGGTGCGGGCGCGGCCGCCGGGGGTGCGGGGTGCGGGCGCGGCCGCCGGTGGAGCAGGGGGGCGCGTCCGCCGGTGCGCGGGGGCGCGGCCGCCGGGGGAGCAGCGGGGCGCGGCCGCCTGGGGAGCAGCGGGGCGCGGCCGTCGGGGAGCAGGGCATCCAACGCAACCCTAGCGTATGGTGCGGGATTGGGGAAGCGAGAGGAGAACGAGGGAGAAAAAGAATCGAACCGGTACGTTGTAACCGATGGCAGGCGGGTAAATAACTCGATGTTCTCGCCGCAACGCCACGGAAAGCTGGGGGTCACCGGCTGTGGGAGCCCAACGCAAAAACGCAGGTGCGTTAGAAAAAGCAGCGCGCAGACGCAGGCCGTTTGGTTCGACTTTTAACGTTCCCACCGCAAACGCAGGTTGCGAACGCTGAACCAAACAGGCCCTTAATTCATGAAAACTTCGTTCACAAGCTTCTGTCCAGACAAACTTCTTGTCCTTCTTGAGCAACTCCGTCATTGGCCTGGCTATCTTAGAAAATCCTCAATGATTCTCCGATAATAGCCAGCTAATCCAAGAAAACTTCGGATTTCTGAGACAGAGGTTGGCTGCTTCCACTCTGACACTGCAGCTACTTTTTCTGGGTCTACTGCTACTCCTTCAGCAGTCAGGATATGCCCAAGGAAGCTTACCTTCTGTAGCCAAAATTCACATTTACTGAACTTGGCATACAGTTGGTGGCTCCTAAGCTTGCTCAAAACTACTCTGAGGTGCTGCTCATGCTCTTCGGCACTTCGAGAGTAGACTAGTATGTCATTGATAAAGACAACGACAAACCGGTCTAACTCCTCCATGAACACTTTATTCATGAGGTTCATGAAGTAAGCAGGGGCATTGGTTAAACCAAACGGCATTACTGTGAACTCGTATTGACCATATCGAGTCACAAACGCCGTCTTAGGCACATCTTCTGGCCTAATCTTCAACTGGTAGTATCCTGACCTTAGGTCTATCTTGGAGAAGAACTTGGCTCCTTTCAACTGATCGAACAAGTCATCTATCCGGGGCAACGGGTACTTGTTCTTGATGGTGACTTCATTAGGGGCTCTATAATCCACACATAACCTCATGCTTCCATCCTTCTTCTTAACAAAAAGGACAGGTGCTCCCCACGGTGATGAGCTAGGTCTTATATAGCCTTTCTGCAGGAGCTCATCTAATTGCCTTTTCAACTCGATTAGCTCTGGGGCTGCCATCCTATAGGGTCTCCTGGCAATAGGGGCTGTACCCGGGGCTAGGTCTATGGTAAATTCTACTTCACGCTCTGGAGGCATACCCGGTAATTCTTCAGGGAACACATCCATATACTCTGCTACTACCGGTATCTCCTTTGGGGTTTCAGCCTTTAGGTTGTGTAGCATGGGGCCTGGTCTACTGATCTTAACATGACAAGTGACCGTTTCTCCATGATGGTTGGTCACAGTTACTGTCCTTTCTGCACAGGCTATGCTTCCTCGGTGTTTGGTTAGCCAATCCATCCCGAGGATAACATCTATCCCTTGGGAGTTGAGTACCACTAGGTTGGCTAGGAATACTACCCCACTTAGGTTAATAGGGATTCCATTAACTCCTAAGTGGCAAGGTATGTGGCCACCCGGGGACTGGGTTATTAATGGCCTCTTAAGGGCTACCGTATCAACATAATTAGCGTCCACAAAACTTGACGAGATAAAGGAATGGGATGCACCAGAGTCGAAAAGCACGGTTGCAAGGATTGATTGGACTAGGAACTCACTGAGTATCACTCCAGGGGCATCCCCAGCTTCCTCGGCGTAGACATGGTTCACTTTGGCCTTTCCATAAGACTGCTGGGTCTTTGCTGGTGCTCCACGGCTGGCTCCAGATGTCTGCTTTGGTCCATTCACTGAGTTGGAGAAGACGGACGGTGCTGGCTTGTTCTTATAGGGACAGTTGGCAATAAAGTGCCCTGTCTCATGGCAGTTAAAGCAAGCCTTTGGGTTGGTCAGCTGGCTCCCTCCGGCTGACTGAGTGTGGTTAATGCCTTGAATCTTAGTAGGTACAGACTGAGATGGCTGCCTGAAAGGTGCAGTATGCACCTTGTAAGACACCACACTTTGACTCTTCGGTCTAGAATAATCTGGATGCTGAGTTTTCTGAGTCTTCTCCTGGTAAAACACCTTCTTGCCTTCAAACTTTCTTTTTTTGTCCTTGATTTCCTCCTTCTTGTGCTTTGCGGTGGTGATGGCCTTGTTGACCAAGGTGTTGAAATCCGGGTAAACAGAAGCTCCAAGCAGGGTCCTTATCTCCGGATCCAAACCGTGAAGGAAGGCGTCTTGCTTCTGCTCATCTGTCTTCAACACCTCAGTGGCATAACGGGACAGCTCTGTGAACTTGTGCAAATATTCCACCACCGACAAGTTCCCTTGCTGTAGGCTCATGAACTCCTCTAACTTGAGCTTCATCACACTTTTAGGGATGTGATGCTCCTTAAACAGCTTAACAAATCTGTCCCAAAGCATGGTGTTGGCATTTTCATTCATCTCCCTGTAGCTCTGCCACCATGCCAAAGCTGGTCCTCTCAACTGCTGGACAGCCAACAACACCTTATCTCTGTCATCAGCATGGACTACTTCCAGCTTCATTTCAATTTCCCTGATCCAATCATCCGCTTCAATCGGGTTGTCGGATCCACCGAACTTTGGTGGGTTCAGCCGGTTAAAATCTGCAATCCGGTTATTGTTTTGGGGAACATTTGGCCGGAGGTTAAGGTTACCATTATTGCCTTGAGCGGCCAGGACATTCGTCAGTAACTCAAGAAGTCGAGTCTGACGATCCAGAATGGCCATCAAATCAGGGGCTGCTGGGGGTGGTGGCGGTGGTAGCTCAGGATTATTCTCTCCCACATCATCCTGGTTGCCAACCGCTGCGGCTCTCGCTCTCTCAGCTTGGTTGACCTCATCCTCGTCCCTAAGAGCTTGGTCCCTCCGGACTTGGCTCGATCGGTGGGACATCTGCGGTCAAGCACAAGCGGGTTTAATATTATTACCTTTATTATTATATAGCACACACACAAAGCATCACAAACAAGCACCAAGCAACACAAGCATTCATTCAAACAAGCAAAACACAAGATACAACAAGCGTAACGCTCCCGCTAAGTACTATGGGTCGACAGGCACATCAGCCTGGCTATCCTCTCCTAACGCTTGCTTCGTCGGGTCTTCTCCCTCGTCGGCTTTGTCTTCTCAGGGAGACGTTGGAGGGGTTGGTGGAACAGGTTCGCAAATCCTCCTTCTAGGACTTGCAAGATGGTACATTGGTACTCCCTCCAGGATTGGAGATTCATCACCATTCCCGGTGCGATTCTTCCTCTTGGCACGGTCTACAAGGTAGACACCCCTAAGGAGCTGACTGTGGCGGTCGGCTTGCTCCCTAATGTCTTCTTCTGCCAAGACAGCTCTACTTTCCGCGTTGGTGGCTTGGGCTTCGGCTTTAGCAAGCACCACCCTCGCTTTTCGCAAACGGGTTTCAGCCTCTTCAACACGCTTGATGAGACTCCTCATGCGTTGGCCCAGCTGATCGCAAAGATCATCCAGGGCTAATAAATAGCCTGACATGGCCACAACAGTGGGATTATCTTCGCGCTCTCCAGGGCTCTCCAGGGCCCGAATCCTCGCCACCCAGGCGGGGCGATTGCGATCCAAAGGCGGGAAGTACTTCATGGGCGTGGGGACCAAGTGCCATTCATACATCTAGCATAAGTACCTCAGGGCTTTGCGAGCTACCAACTGGTATGTGTCTTTCAGACGACACCCAGTGGCAGTGACACTCCATGGCTTCATCTCTAAAAACTTGTCACTGGCACCAATGTGCACCGTGACTTCGCAACTCTCTGTGCCACGCTCCACATATTCACGACCCACGTACTCCGGGCGTTCCGGAATACCAAGTCGGATAGTGGCGGCGTAGAGCACTTTAGGGAAGCCATCTTCCTTGGTGCAATAGGTGGTGGTCCAATCTCCAGACATCTGATTAACAAGCAAAAAGGGATTAGCACATCAAAAACGAACCTATCACTGAGGCTCTAGGGGGTTTCTTGGGTTCCTATGGGGGTTTCCATCCTAAGGGGACATCCTACAGTCTCAAAAGCCTACGGTCCGCGTCCTACAGCCAAGTATGGCTCTGATACCACCTGAAGCGCCCCGACCCCGAGGATCGGTGCTAATAATGTATTGATATACCAGAAAACAGTCTCTGGTACAATACATTACATAGGTGGAACCAAAGTCATACAAGCTTTATTTTTACACAGTTCATCACGAAGATTACAATCACTAGGAACACGATCACAATCATCATATCGGCACTAAGCTGCTCTTCACACGTCATCGGCACTACCGCTAGACTATGGCTCCACGAACACAGACTTGGGTGCGGGCACGGACTACTCGACGTCTTCTGGAATGTAGTCAGGATCTTCTGAAAAATATATCAGCAACAGGGGTGAGTACAAAAGTACTCAACAAGTCCCACCTCGCCCTACGGGACGGGGGTTAAAGCAGATAAACAATGCAATGATCAAGTAGCTAAATAATGCAATAACAAATGCAACAAAAGGGTGACAAATAACAAGCATTCCGGGTTTATCTCACCAATGACCATCACATAACAGGGCTAGAATAGGCTAGATAGACACCTCGTTGTTATGTCCACACCGTAACCTGTCCTGTACCGAGGACACGGCCATTCGAATGGATTTGTACACTCTGCAGAGGTAGCACGCTCTACCCACACGCACGATACTGCCAGAGACAGTATCGACATAGCCGACACCCAGCCATGGCATAACCTCGCCTAGCCGCCCACATACCCTCGGGTCCTGACCACTCTCGGTCTCCACCCATACATAAACACATCCACCTCGGACGACTACCAGGCTAGCCAGTGGGATTAGGCTAAGTCCGTCCCATTCCGGAACGCGTGGTCGCACTGAACATAGGTTAGGTGAGATGGCAAAACAACTCGGTCCTTGGGTTTCACCAGGGCAGTAACCATCCTCAACATCGCAACCTCGAGCCTACCACCACGGTAGCACTCGAACGTAAGTCTACCACCACGGTAGCGCTTACACATCCACTGTCCCACACTGCCCCGGTCGACATCTCATCTCATATCACGTTCAACTCAACATATCCAAGGACAATAGGCAATCATCATGCAAGACATCATAACAACATGCTATCAAGGTAGTAACTAGGTCCATCTCAATCACTCGGTAATTATCAGCAGCACATGCAATGACCTATACTAAAGGTTATAACAGGTAGTTCATCACAGTAGGCGCAATATGATCAAGCAGGGATCGATGAGACTTGCCTTCGCTGGCGTAAGAGTCCTCTGCGTCGAACTCCGGGTCATTCGGTTCCTCTGGTTCTCCTTCGCATACGGGTTCTGATTTTGATTCGTAATCACGCAAACAAACCACATACACATACAAGCAAACATCAGCACATCATACAAATATTGGTTTCCTTTGATAGGTTTTGATTTTATATGAATTTAGGAAGAAGAATCGGGTCAATCGGAGCTAGGATGAATGAGATATGGTCGAAATAATATAGTGGGTTTGGTAATTACGGGAATAAAGAGGAAATGTGTTAGTATGGGTCTGCTTCACGTGAGTGGGCTTCTGTGGGCTTGGTCTCATTTTCTGGTTAGCCCGGCTATGAAGCACACAGGCTGATTTATTCAGTTTTGGAGGTTCCCATTACTCTTGGCCCATTACGTGAGGTCAATTTGCCTCATCACGGACCAGGGAAAGGATAGGCTGTTCGTTCTTCTTCTCTGTTTCTATCCGCTATTGGAGAGCTCGTGTGAGCTCTGGCCGGCGTGGGGGAAGGGGAAGGGACGGCCAGGGAGCAGGGGAAACCGATACTTGGTTCACAGCTTGCTCATTTGAGGCGTCAGCTCGGGGAATGGCCATGGGGAACTGCTGCTGCGTCGGGGAGCTGCGGCCATGGAGGCAGGAGCTCAACGTGGCCTGGGGAAGACGATGGGCAGTGATTCAACACAGGGGATAGGTAGAGGAGGGGCTGCGGGTGCTCACCTTGCTCTCGGCTGGCTCGGAATCCCTCTCTGCTGCAGATCGACGAAGGGGACGAGTTGGGGATTGGGAAGAACGAAGAAGCTCAAGCTCGATTAATGGCAGCTGGTTGGGGAGATGGTGGTCGAATAGGGTAGGGGTGCTCGAGAGACCACGGGCTCTTCTTAAATCGAGGGAGAAAGGCGGTGCTTCACAGGGAAAAATCTCGCCGGTAAACGAGGCTGCTGTGCGCGCGTGCTTGAAAACAGTCTGAGTGTGGACTCCCTCGAAGCGGCGCTGCCCGATGGGTCGTGTCGTGGCTGGCGGACGGAGCTCGGGATGGGTCCGACTGGTTCAGCGGTGATTGCGGTTGAGGCTTGGTCTCGGGGCGCCCGCGGCTATCGATTTCTTGCCAGTAGAAATCTTTACTGAGGCCGTTGTGCGCGCGGACGCACACACAGTGCAAGTGCGGACTCGCTCACCCACAATTCTAACTGAGCTGCTCAACGGGCCACGACATGGTTAGCAGGGCGGTAAGTCCCTACGGTGTGCAGAGATACTGGTGACCGTTCACCGGAGTAAAGGTTGCGCACTAGTGATAGTTTACCATAGTAAAGGCTTCGCACTGGTGATCGTTTACCGCAGTAAAGGCTTCGCACTGGTGATCGTTTACCGCAGTAAAGCCTGCGTACGGCTGCTTCCGGAGGCTTCGGCGTGTGCGTGACTTTGGTGAGTTGCGCGGCTGCCGAGGCTGTCGGTCTCGCCGTCGCGGCGTGCGTAAAAGCAGAGGAAGGACAGGCAAATTTGCTGGAATATCACGCAAAGCTAGCAAGCGTGTTGCGACACTTCGCAGGTTTCACGGTGGCTGGGATGAAGTATGTTGTACGGTGGGTTCGGGAGAATTCCGCGAGAAGGAATGGCAAGCTCTGGTGACACTTCTGTAGTGAGGAGGAAGAATAGGAAATTTATAGGGTTACGTTGGGAAGAAATTTTGTTAGATTTCCAATTTACTCCGAAGGGTATCGACACGGGTCGGTTGTGGGTCGACACGGAAGAGCACGACAGACATGTTATTTATTTATTTATTTATTTTGGGGTGAGGACAGAGTGAGAGAAAATTTTAAGTAACTCATATGATTCCTGTATTTGGAGTACTTTTATTTGATTAAATTGGTTATTTAATATTAAACAGCAGTTTAAGCAAGGACAAAAATCGGGATGTTACAGATTAGCTGGCTATTATTGGAGATTCATTGAGGGATTTTCCAAGATGGCTCAGCCTATGACCGAGTTGCTCCAGAAAGACAAGAAGTTTGTGTGGTCAGAAGCTTGTGAAAAAAGTTTTTAAGAACTAAAGGAAAGACTAACCTCCGCACCGGTGTTGGTCTTGCCTGATAATCAGAAAAGTTTTGTCGTCTATTGTGACGCATCAAGACAAGGTTTGGGTTGTGTGCTTATGCAAGAAGGAAGGGTTGTAGCCTATGCCTCAAGGCAGTTGAGAACACATGAGTAGAATTACCCTACCCATGACTTGGAGTTAGCAGCAGTTGGGCATGCCCTCAAGATTTGGAGATATTATTTTATCGGAAATAAGTGTGAAATCTACACCGATCACAAGAGTCTCAAATACATCTTCACCCAGTCAGATCTCAACCTCAGGCAAAGAAGATGGTTAGAATTGATCAAAGACTACGATATGGGAATTCATTACGATCCAGGAAAAGCTAATGTAGTGGCTGATGCGCTTAGTCGTAAAGTGTATTGCCACCACTTAGTTACTCAAGCCCCAGAGCTAAGTGAAGAAATGAGGAAGCTGAAACTAAGGGTTGTACGATACTCTTGCAACTACAACCTCAGCATTCAGCCTGTTTTGGATGATGAGATCAAAGAAGCTCAGATGGAAGATAAAAGGTTACTATGGATTAAAGATCGCAACAGTGAAGGCAAGGCCCCAGATTTCAGAGTAGATAAAGATGGAGTTTTGTGGTTCAAAAAGAGGTTATGTGTGCCTAAGCAAGGTCATTTCCACAAGACTGTTCTGGATGAAGCACATAACTCAGGTTATTCTATTCACCTGGGTACTACTAAAATGTACTTGGATCTTAAAGAGAAATACTGGTGGAATCGTATGAAGGGTGATATTGCTCGCTTCGTTGCTCATTGTGATGTATGCAGAAGAATCAAAGCCGAGCACCAAAAGCCTAGTGGATTACTTCAGCCATTGCCTATTCCAGTGTGGAAATGGGATGAAGTTAGTATGGATTTCAATACCGGCCTACCAAGGACTAAGCATGGACACGACTCAGTTTGGGTGATTGTTGATCGACTCACTAAAGTGGCACATTTCATTCCGGTGCGTACCACTTATGGAGGTGATAAGTTAGCCAAGTTGTACATTGATCGCATCGTGAAGTTGCATGGAGTACCGAGGAGGATTGTGTCAGATCGAGGCACCCAATTTACCTCAAGGTTCTGGAAGAAATTACATGAAGCGCTTGGTACAAAGTTGAATTTCAGTTCAGCCTATCATCCTCAGACTGATAGCCAGACCGAAAGAATTAATCAGATTATTGAAGACATGTTGAGAGCATGTGTTGTCACTTATGGCAAAGATTGGGAAGACAGTCTATCTTATTGTTGTCGGTCGAAACCCGCCGGCGAGCAGCGACAGGCAACACGGGGAGTCGGGAGGCTTCCGGGACTGCTGGTGGGTCCCGGTCCCTCGGTCAACGGCCCAGGAGTCCGGCACACGCCTGGCTTGGTGAAGTGCTAGGCATGCCACCTGACCTATACCTGATCAGGAAGGTGTAGAAGTCGTTCGTCAGCTATTTTCTGCATGCACAGCCATATCAAACATTAGTCCGAGCCGTGATCGGCTCTTACAACGACCCCGAGATCAGCTAAAGAAGCCGACGGAATCATTGTACTAGATCGGACCTTCGGGTTCCTTTCAGAATCGGCTACAAGAAGCCGATTGCCACGTTTAATAGATCGGATCTACTAATACATGAACGTTTTGTATGAATCCGATAGAAAGATAAAAGCATGCTCCGTAATTGCCAAGCTAATCCAATCTGTGACGGTAAAAGCTTTCACCGCATAACCGGAACATCCTACGCGTGGTTAAGCCTAATGAACATGAAAGATAACAATACGCTAGCCCAAAGAGAGGCCTAAAAACCAACTAACAAGTCGATTCCCGGAACAATCCCTTGTTAGGTTACCATAAGGCACCAAACATGCAGCCGGAACATTTAACCCGTTTGAAGGGCCTAATCATACGGATATTAAACCAATTCCTTGTCACACAAAGAACTACCATAACAGATTAGATCTACTAAGCAATAACAAAGCAAGACGCTGCCCTTGCACCTGAGATCACGTATAAGAGCAGCTAAACGATTACGAACAACCAGCAAAACATGGATTTACTACTCAAAACCAATGCAGCATCATAATCGTTTAAGATAACCAGTGTTACTCGCCATCAAAAATGCTTCAGTACGAGAAACACAAGGATAAACAGATAAAAGCAACGCTGCTCCGACCATGCGGAACATGATCGGAGCAGCATGTCGATTACCTGGAAAAAGCCCTTGGGGAAGGGGTGGCGATGCGCCGAAAGTTTGTGGTGAATGTTTGATTGATTGTTTTATTGAATCTCACGATACATATTTATAGTCCGGAGACTTGACCTTTTCTAACTAACCCTAGCTGATTACGATACAATCTCTAACTTACTATATTTAAACTATCCTTAGATACACGGCCATCCTGGCCCTTGACACATTCGCATAGAAGCCGATTTGCAGACTGTTACCATGCTTTCCTTCAGCCCATGATGCTCTCGGCCCATCCTTTGGCCCAGTCAAATTATGGCGATAACACATGCCCCCCTGGTTTTGGCAATGATAATTCCGAAACCATTACCTCTTCGACTTCTCAGACTTGTGCACGCACATACCGCTCCCAATGCCATTGGACGCGGCCCTTCGACTTCCAAGGCCTGCACACGCGTGCTGCCTCCCAATACCATCGGATGCGACCCTTCGACTTCTCCCTCGAGAATCGCGATAACGCCGCTTCGCCTTGCATCTCTGCCTTTATAAACTGTTATCGGCGGATTTATTTCTATCCATCTTCTCTCCCCGTGCATTAGCGCACCAGCACACTCTGCATCCCCTGACAATGGCTTCCTCTTCCTTTGTTTCCTCCAATTCCCCTTCATCTTCTTCCATAATCTCCATCACTTCTCCTGACTCCGAAACCTCCAGGGAGGCGACGCCGGAGTTCGATCCAATAGCTTCGTATGAAGCTCTCGCTCCCCTGCATTGGGACGCAGAGGAGTGGGACTTCAGCACTTGGTCAGAGGACGATGAGCCCCTGACCGACGATGAGGACCTCCAGATTCTCCTTCATGGGGACCTGGACGAAGGCGACGACGAAGATTCCTAGGATGATGATTTCTTCTCTTTCTCAGAAGAAGATGCCAAGGACACTTCCACCAACAACGACTTAGCAGCAGGAGGGTTCCTGCGTGGTGGATCGTCGACTTCAAAAGACGACGGGAACGCCAGTGACGACACCAGCGATGATGGTGGCAACAGCAGCAGCACCGGCGGCAACGATGGTAGCAGCGATGATGACACCAGCGCGTCCCCCCCGTACAAATGCCGCAAGACCTTAGGGACTTTCTGGTGGTAGTTCATAGGGTCTTCCGCCGTTGTGCGCATAGCCGGTAGATCGGCTTCTTTTGTAATAATTTCTTGTAAATGAACCCTTTTGTTTCAGCGAGCCAGTGTTTAAAAATCTAATCTTCTAAAGTCCGATGGCATCGCATCAGCCTCTTTCCTTGAATTGCCCAATCCAATCTCAAACTTTTCTTTATTCCGGATCAAAAATCCCAAGAACTCGAGTACCCTTCAAACGATCTTGTCAATAACAAGAGTACTCCGCAGTAGACTTCTTTACTTGTTAAATCTCGATCCCCAATCAGGTCGAAAAATATGAGTACCCAGGAAACCCCGCAAAGGAGTTGAATCTGTTCTTTTAAGATCAAGAGACACCTGCAACCAACCTCTCTGCTTTTATCGAAACCCAGGATTTGCAAGGCCCGATTATTGCTTCTAAAGTCGATGGCTTAACATCGGCTGTTCAACCTTCAGCTCTGTGCACGGACCGGCGCTGCTTTTTCTTTACAGATCTGGCTTGCTCATCTCATTCCATCTTACAGCCTGATGCATCGCACCGGCTTCCAAAGTACCCGATAGATACTGTCCTGCAGCCTAGTATACCACGAGGTCCCCGATCAGATCAACTCGATGGACCGCAAAGTACTCAATTAGCCCAATGTGTCATATCTTCTTTCCTTGTAAACACCTTGATTGCATTGGTCCATAGCCTGATGCCTTACATCGGCTTCATTACTCATCTTCCCACATGCTCGGGAAATATTTCTTGAGATGCTGACCATTGACAACCACCGGAAATTTAACTCCATCCAATTCTTCAAGCATGTATGCATTCCCTGGCAGAGCTTGATCAACTCTATAAGGCCCGTGCCAATTCGGAGACCATTTACCATATGCCGCATCCTTAGCCCCCAATGGTAGCACCGCCTCCCAGACTAAATCCCCAACTTGGAATTTCTTCGGTTTGACCTTCTTGTTGTACGCGCGGGCTACCTTGGCCTTATTTTCCTTGATCTTTTCCAGCGACCAAAGCCTGAGTTCTATAATGTCTTCCACATTATCGCTCATTAGTGCTGCATATTCTTCAGCAGTCAAATCATTCTGAAACTCTATCCGTCTTGATCCGGCCGTAATTTCCCATGGTAATACGGCCTCCTGCCCATACACCAAATGATATGGTGAAGTTCTTGTTGCCCCATGGCATGACCCACGATAAGCCCATAACGCTTCTGATAATACTTCATGCCAACACCGTGGGTATTCATCAATCTTCCTTTTGATCAGTTTGATCAAGCTCTGATTGGACGCTTCGGCTTGTCCGTTTGCTTGAGCATAGTATGGAGATGACCTGACCAATTTAATCCCTATGTCGGAGCAAACTTTTTGAATTCATCAGATATAAACACCGACCCTCCATCTGTTGTAATGGTCTAAGGAATCCCAAACTTATGAATAACATGTTCTTTGACGAAATTGATGACGTCCCTCGATGTTACTGACTTCATAGGAACAGCCTCTACCCATTTTGTAAAATAATCTGTAATGGCCAAAATAAACTGATGGCCTTTACTCGATGGAGGATTAATCTTTCCGATCATGTCCATGCTCCAGCCCCTGAATGGCCAAGATTTGATGATAGGGTTCATTGCTGACGCTGGTACTATTTGTATCTTTCCAAATCTCTGACAGACCTGGCATCCTTTATAATACTTGAAGCAATCTTCCAGCATATCAGGCCAATAATATCCCGAGCGCCTAATCAACAACTTCATCTTGTGGGCTGATTGATGAGTACAACACGTACCTTCATGGACTTCATGTAAAAGCCGATTGGACTCAATCGGCCCGAAATCCTGACTTCATGTAACGTTTGCCATGCTCGTTGCTGGAACGGCCAAAATCCTGACTTAAGAGGGAGTCGATGCTTAACAATACTTCTATCCAACCCGGGCATCTCTGTGTAATCCTAGGCAAAACAGTCCGTATATTCTTTCAGCAGTACTATTATCGCCTCTCGCAACTCTGGATTTAACTTATTGCTGATAAATGTTGGCCGTGGCTTATCCCCAGGACCAATATCGACTTCTTCCAGCTCGTCAGCAGATGTAAACCCGTATCCTAGTTTCCCTCCATCCATCAAGTCGATACTGCAAATAAACAACAAATATGAAGAACAAGGATTTGGCCGATCGCAGGGATCGGCCGACTTGTTCTTTGCATTAATGTGTATTATCTTACAATCACATGGCCGGCTGCTTGAGCGGGCCTCTTCGCGATCATTATAACAATGTAACATGGATGACAAAAATAACTCGATTCTATTTTTTGGGGCCGATCGTAGGGATCGGCCTCTCCTGTTTCTTTGGCGCAAACTAGCTTTAGCACCCCATTTACTACTCTGTAAGGCCAGTGGATAAGACTAGCCTCAACCCATTTTTTATAGCTTCCACGCGGTCGCAGCCCTCCAAGCTAATCCCTGAGATTGGCTCCTGGTCCTCCACGTCCCAGACACTCATGGCGGCATGTGAAACTTCAACAGAATCGTCTGTGTGGACTACTTCTACTTCATCTCCGTCCCATTGAATCAGACACTGGTGCATCGTAGAAGGGATACAACAGTTGGCATGGATCCAATCTCTCCCAAGCAGAACGGTGTACGAGCCTTTGCTGTTGACCACAAAAAATGATGTAGGGATGGTTTTACCTCCTACCGTCAAATCCATGCTGAGGACTCCTTGCGCCTGTGAAGTTTGTCCGTTGAAGTCACTTAGCGTGATGTTGGTTTTGATCAAGTCTCCAATAGAATGCCTCAACTTGCGCAGCACTGAATATGGCATTATATTAAGCGATGCGCCTATATCGACTAGCATCCTGTTGACAGGCTGGCCGTTTATGTACCCCTTGAGATATAAAGCCTTCAGGTGCCTGTAATTCTTTTCTCGGGGCTTCTCAAATATGACTGGTCGTGGCCCCAAGTCAAGCTGAGCCACTGACACCTCCTCATGTCTTGGTGCATGAAACTCTGCAGGGAGAACAAACACCATGTGTGCATCAGCCGATGTCTTCACATCGGCTTTCGACTTCTTGGGTCTTCATATCTTCTTGGAAGAACTTTCTGCTTTTCGAGGGTTGTGGACCTTTTCTGCCAAATCTGGCCGTGCCTTCCTTAATGTTTCCAAGTATTGGGCCTCGGCTTCTTCCAGGTTGCGCAGCCGCTGTACCCTCCGCTTCTAGGACCGGTTGAGCCCATCAGGACACCAGCGTGGTCGGTGATACTTGTCCTCCTCATCTTCTGAATTTCCCACTGTATGTGTCGACTTGTCTTGTTCATGGCGGGGTTCCTGGTCCCAAACGCTGAAAAACTGAAGCACTTCTTGTATCTTGCTTCTGAAAGGATGGGTAGTCTTTTCATACCAGAATCCCAACAGTATTTGAAGAACGGGCAATGCCAATGATCTCGTGTATCCTCTCGCTTCCTGAGACGTTTCCTAGTGCGTCGCTCGTACTCTTCTTCTTCAGTCTCACGTTGGAGACACTGTTGATATTGACATTGGTATTTTCTCAGAACATGAGAGGAAACCGGTCGTTGATTCCTGACGTGCCTGACCTATTCCACGGTGATATAGTCCCTTTCTTCTTTTTGGGGCCGATCGCGGAAATCGGCCTCTTGCCTCCTTGATGCATGCCCTGCCATGTTAATACCGAGCGTAAAATCCAGCTATCGATGCGTTGATCGATCGTACCCTTCCACCATATTTACGTTCGGGAACAGTTGAGTATTGACCTTCATGGCATACTGTCCCAAAATTAATCGGCCTTGCTCAATAGCCAATTGTATCTGTCGCCAGAGTTCCTTGCAGTCACCGGTACCGTGGGTGAAAGAGTTATGCCACTTGCAGTATGACCTCCCCTGGAGCTCCTGGGCTGTTGGGATCTTAAAACCTTCAGGGAACTTCAACTGCTTCTCCTTCAGGAGTAAGTCGAATATCTGTTCGACTTTGCTCACATCAAAATCAAATCCTTTTAAAGGACCCTGTTGTTTCACCCACTTGCAGGGCACGGGCTTTGCCCCCCGTGCCCACTCCACAATTGCGATCTCCTGGTCATCCTCGGAGTCTTCAGAGTCTTCAGCGTCAACCATTACTACTTGACGTTTGAACTTGTCTTGGTATAATTCTGGGTGACGCTGCTCGTATGCTGTCATCTTTTGTACCAGATGTGCCAAAGAGTTGAACTCCAGCTGGAAAACCAGATCTCTGACCGGTTTTACCAATCCCAAAGATGCCAATTCAACTGCCTCCTTCTCTAAAATTCGAATCGAGTAGCATCGATTCTTGACTTCCCTGAAACGCTGGATGTACTCCGCCACTGTTTCTCCTTGCTTCTAGCGGACCTGTGCCAAATCAGCAATCCCAGCTTCTGCAGCTTCTGAATGATATTGTATATGGAACTATTCCTCTAGCTGCTTCCAAGTGCGGATAGAATCAGGACCCAGTGACGTGTACCATCCAAAAGCCGGCCCTGTGAGAGACTGCGAGAAAAACCTCACCTGCAATGGATCCGACACCGAAATCATTCCCAGCTGCGCCAGATATCGGCTCACATGCTCTATGGAGTTGGATCCTTCTACTCCGCTGAACTTGATGAACTCAGGTAGCCAATAATTGGGCGGCAGAGGAATTAGGTCGTAGTCGTTTGGATATGGCTTGATGTAGCCGATCGCTCGCCTTCTTGGGAGAATGCCAAATTGATCTCTCAAAATGGCACTAATTTGATCCACTGTATGAACTGCTGGGGCCGAGTGCGTACCTTCATGACTCGGCCCTGTTGCATAAGTAGCCAGCCATGCCTGTTTGTCGGCATCGACTGCAGATGTTCCTCCAGTTGCTCTTTGCGTGGGTTGCGCCGGGTTACCTCCATTTGGTATATACGCACAAATATATCCATGCGGTACCTCCTTGGGTGATTCACTGAAGAATTAGTGATCAGCAGGGTCACCTCCCACCTTGTATATGACATATGCTGGAGAATTCTGTTGCTCTGGGGCGGCAAATGCGTAAGGCACTAGTGGTCTGGATTGAGAAGTCAACTCCCCTTTGTGACTCCCTAAAGCAGGTCCTGTTGGAGAGTACTGGTGTTTCATAATTTTCTGCACCACACGCACCGCAACGCGCTCAAGGGTGTTCACCAAACTCTCAGAATGTCGATGTAATGAGTGAGCCACCATGTAGTTGACTTCCTGGCGGAGAGCTCGCGTACGTTCTTCCGTAGGAGTAGACAGATCCACTTCGTTGAGTGCCCGTTCAGATGAAAATCCCTTCCATCTGATGCCGTGGTGACGAGTTCTTTCAAATGAGCCGATGAGATCGGCCTCAAAAGCAGCTTTTATTTCATTTGCCTCTGCTTGTGCTCATCGGACAACTCCTCAAAAGTAATCGGGTTCTCGTCCGGCATCTTGACAACGGAAGTCGATGAAGCCGAAGAAGATGCTGCAGCCGATTGCAGTCGATGTAGTCGAAGGAAGTAATCGATGTAGTCGATGAAGTAGTCGATGATGTTGATGTAGTCAATGAAGTAGTCGATGATGCTGTGTTGGTCCCACCGGGCGTGCCAGAATGTATTGTCGGTCGAAACCCACCGGCGAGCGGCGACAGGCAACACGAGGAGCCGGGAGGCTTCCAGGACTGCTGGTTGGTCCCGGTCCCTCGGTCAACGGTCCAGGAGTCCGGCACATGCCCTGGATTGGTGAAGTGCTAGGCGTGCCACCTGACCTATACCTGATCAGGAAGGTGTAGAAGTTGTTCGTCAGCTATTTTCTGCATGCACAGCCATATCAAACATTAGTCTGAACCGTGATCGGCTCTTACAACGACCCCGAGATCAGCTAAAGAAGCCGACAGAATCATTGTACTAGATCGGACCTTCAGGTTCCTTTCAGAATCGGCTACAAGAAGCCGATTGCCACGTTTAACAGATCGGATCTACTAATACGTGAGCGTTTTGTATGAATCCGATAGAAAGATAAAAGCATGCTCCGTAATTGCCAAGCTAATCCAATCTGTGACGGTAAAAGCTTTCACCGCATAACCCAAAGAGAGGCCTAAAAACCAACTAACAAGTCGATTCCCGGAACAATCCCTCGTTAGGTTACCATAAGGCACAAACATGCAGCCGGAACATTTAACCCGTTTGAAGGGCCTAATCATACGGATATTAAACCAATTCCTTGTCACACAAAGAACTACCATAATAGATTAGATCTACTAAGCAATAACAAAGCAAGGCGTTGCCCTTGCACCTGAGATCACGTATAAGAGCAGCTAAACGATTACGAATAGCAAGCAAAACATGGATTTACTACTCAAAACCAATGCAGCATCATAATTGTTTAAGATAACCAGTGTTACTCGCCATCAAAAACGCTTCAGTACGAGAAACACAAGGATAAACAGATAAAAGCAACGCTGCTCCGACCATGCGGAACATGATCGGAGCAGCATGTCGATTACGTGGAAAAAGCCCTTGGGGATGGGGTGGCGATGCGTCGAAAGTTTGTGGTGAATGTTTGATTGATTGTTTTATTGAATCTCACGATACATATTTATAGTCCAGAGACTTGATCTTTTCTAACTAACCCTAGCTGATTACGATACAATCTCTAACTTACTATATTTAAACTATTCTTAGATACACGGCCATCCTGGCCCTTGACACATTCGCACAGAAGCCGATTTGCAGACTGTTACCATGCTTTCCTTCAGCCCATGATGCTCTCGGCCCATCCTTTGGCCCAGTCAAATTACGGTGATAACACTTATGCAGAGTTCTCTTACAATAATAGCTTTCAATCGAGCTTGAAAATGTCACCGTATGAAGCCCTCTATGGAAGGAAGTCTCATGTGGTCCGAAGTTGGTGACCATATTATTAAAGGCCCAGATTTCATTAAAGCAGCAGAAGACAAGATAGCAGAAAGAACCTAAAAGCTGCTCAGTCACGCCAAAAAAGTTATGCCGACAAAAGGAGACGTGCCCTCAGCTTTGAAGTCGGAGACCACGTGTACCTCAAAGTTTCCCCGTTTCGTAGCACGCGTAGATTTCAAGTTCGGGGGAAATTAGCTCCGTCTTACATTAGCCCTTTTCCAGTTGTTAAGAAAGTGGGAGCAGTAGCCTACAAGCTTCAGTTGCCGGAAGATATGTTAGATGTTCACGATGTTTTTCACGTATCTAAGCTCAAGAAGTGTCTGCGAGCTCTGGAAGAACAAGTGCCCACAGAAACAATTAACCTACAGGATGATCTGCGATATCAAGAGGTGCCAGTGAAAATATTGGATACTGTGACCAGAAGGACACGCAATTCAGCTGTCAGAATTTGCCGAGTTCAGTGGAGCAGACATTCAGAGGCAGAAGCAACTTGGGAGAGAGAAGATGCGCTGCAGACCCAATTTCCTAAAGAGCTCTTTAGTAACCTAATCGAATCTCAGGGACGAGATTCAACCTAAGTGGGGTAGGTTGTAACATCCTGACTTTTACCACTGGAATAAAATGTAATAATTTTTTTCAATAATTAACTTGGTTACAATAAGCCACGTAAAATATTACTAATTCTTACATATGTGACAAGACAAATTGTTTTCTATAGAAGCCCACGTAAACTAGGAAGCTAATGCACTTTTTCTTCCTGTAGTGCTCACGCTAGCTTCTGGATGACAACTTGGATATTGCAAAAAGGCCCCTCGTCTCCTCACTTTGTGCATGTAGACCAAAAGCTAATTAGCTTCTTCCTCTGGAAACAACAATAGACGCACGCCATCACCAGTGCAGCAGCAAGCGTGCCATGGAAACCTCTTGAGCTGCCGTACGCCACAATAACTCTCGGATAGCCGCAGCACCTAACTTTCCCACCTTAAAACAACCTTGTAGTGCGAGCCGACCTTGCTGAGGAGGAACGCCATGCTGCCGGCTTTGAGGTGATGCACACAGAGAGAGAGAGAGCAGCCCAGCGAGCCTCTCGCGCTTGCTCGACCAACCGGCCGGCCACCGCAATCACCATCGAAGATGTGCCCCACCTAGATTCAAGTGCTCTGCCAACCTTGGAGAAAGCCGCGCACGCGCTGTGCCGGTGTCACCACGCACAGTGTCCTGGCCGAGATTTTTCTCCACTCGAGCTTCCTTCCTTCGCCTATAAAAGGGGCCGAGGCCTTCGCCGGGAAGCCTCGCACCTGCCCCAACTCCCTGTCGCTCCTCCACAGTCTCAAGTCGAGCTCGTCTTCCTCTTCTGGACAAACGAGCAAACCTATCGATCTCCCTGTGCAGCGTCTCCCTCCACCAGCTAAGTCGCAGGTGAGCTAACCCGTAGTCCCGAGCCCATCCTGAACTTCCACTCCCACCAATCACTGGACACTCTCCTTTCTTTTCCCTGTCTCCTTTCTTTTCCCTGTAGCTGAATCAAACTCTCGGGCGCTGCCTGTAGAGAGCAAGTGAGAAGAAGAAAAGAAAGACACCGTGTGCTGAGCCCTCCATCCTTTCTCCAGAGCAAACATGTCCAAGTAAACAAGCAAAAGCCACTACAGCTAGCACTGGCCACCAGCATTAAATAATGGGCCCCTTACGAAAATGCTAATCCCATAGCCACGTGACCCAAAGGACAACAAGCTAGTACTTAATTATTTCATATTTAATCCCAACACCAGCTTGTAAAGATTAATAAATCACATTTACTAACCCAATTTAATCTGATTCTTTTCCTAAACTCAATGATAATTAAAATTTTATTTTATACAACTAAATTTGTGTGATGTACTGATGGATGTTTGCTTTGCTTGTATGTTTGTGTTTGTTTTCACGTGACGCCATCGATCAGAATTGATTCCGGAAGAAAACCCGAAGGAGCCAGGAGACGAGGAGCGCGACGACGCGGACACGTACCGAAGCGAAGGCAAGTTCCATCGACCCCTACGTGAGCGGTTGCATCTAAGTGAGGATGTTTAGTTGTAGCCTTGATCTAGGATCGATTACATATATCGGTACTTGAGTGACTGAGTGTGCTTATGCATGCATATGAGTAGTTACACATATTCATGGTTGAGGCTAGAACATGAAGGGATTTGGTTGAGACTGGGGCAGCTGGGTGCGCTAGAGCCGGCGCTACCGTGGTGGTAGACTGGCGGGTGAGTGCTACCGTGGTAGTAGGCACGAGTGGTTATGTTGAGGGACAGTTGCTACCCTAGTGAACCATAAGGACCGAGTTATTTTGACATCTCACCTAGCTTACTTTAGTATGACCACAAGTTCCAGTGTGGGTCGGACTTAGCCTAATCCCACTGGTTAGCCTGACGGTCGCAGGGATGGTTCACGGGTACAGACCATTGGGGTCAGGGGCCGAGGGTTTGTGCGGCCGGGCTGGGGCGTGACCATGGCTGGGTGTCGGCTATGACGGTTGTCCGTTCGGGCAGTCGTGCGTGTGGGTACAGTGTACGACCTCTGTAGAGTGTATAATCCATTTGATGGTCCGTGCCTATGGTTTGGGTAGGCTACGGTGTGGTCCTAACAACTAGTGAGCTACCTGTTATGGCTTTTGTCTAGAAGGTTTGCATATAATCGATTACATTGTTAAATGATGGTGCATGGTATGCATCTTGTATGTCATTCCCCTCCCGTAGGGTGAGGTGGAACTTGCTGAGTACTTTTGTACTCACCCGTTTATGACTTATTGCAGAGGATCCTGATTTCGTACCTGAGGAAGTTGAGTAGTTCGTGCCCTATACCCAAGTCTGGAGTGGTGCCGTTGCAGTAGAAGCCACCATGTCAGATGAAGAGTTCGCCCTTGCGTTTATCGCCGCTACTGTTATATTCCTAGTTTATATTGTTATTATAATCGAACGTATTAAATAAAGCTATGTATGACTGCGGCACCACTTGTGTAATGTATTTTCATCGGAGACTGTTTTCTGGTATTTAAATACATATTTAGCTCCGATTGTTTAGACCGGGGCGTTTCACCCTTTAGCACACAAGCTATGCTAAGTACGACATAGACTAAAGACATATTAAAGATAGACAAAAGCTATCAACCCGGTCCGGATGGTTGACGATGACAAATGGGTAGGATGAGTGAGCACCACACAAGCATGGACGAGTCTCCTCTGACTCTGATCACTTACGCGTGGATCTGAACGCAATCGGATCCACGCGTTAGTTTGTGCTAGTCCATCTGCAGCAAGGTAAAGGAGCCGCCGACAATCATGGGGCCGTGGTGGAGGATGCAATGGGAAGTCAATTTCTGAGGGTCCACCTTGTCCATTTAGGTTGAGTTATCGATTTAGTAGATTCCTCATCTTTGTTGATTTATTTAAAAATAAATTCGAATGATGTTGTTTTTTGAGTAGTTAGTGATGTGTTTAGTGATAGCTAGGAGCTGCCGCTGAATTCGTCAATCTCAACATCCTTGAAAACACATTTGTCTTTCATAATTAGTAGAGTCTATTAAAGGACTCAACTCTCAAATCCTATAAATTACCGTTCTACTCACAGAAACAGTTGTAATATATATCACGCTCACACAGTATAACAGTAATATGCCAATTTGAGCCGATGACAGCAAAGCTTTGACCGGGCAGGCAGCAGGAAAACATCTGCCATTGTTCACCCACATGACCGCATGGTATTGGTAGTGTTGTGCAATGCGCAAGACACAGCAAGGTGTCAAATGTGAGCTCCACCCATTACCCCAAGTGCAAACTCCTGAAAGCAGCTAGCTGCTCACGTACCTGACCTTCACTGTCTCACAGGCTCACGCATGCATGTTTCCAGCGGCTGGCTGCCTGCACCGACGTTAGTTGCAGCCTTTTTCAACTGTAGACGACGGATCGGCCGGACATGGAGTGGTGGATAGAAGTGACCTGACTGACCGTGCCCCGGCCCCCCACGGACAGTGAGTGACCTGCGCCAGTACGGCCACATGCCCGTGTCCGGGGCTCAATCGCCTGTGCGTGGCTAACGGTGCTACCAAAGGGAGGGCACTGTGCGCGTGCCGGGCTCGCCTCGGCTCTCGCCGGGTCACTCTTTTTGTGCTCCACTCGGCCGCGGATGCATGCGATGGGGATAGGATGTCTAGTCGAGGGGTCGCGCGCGGCCGCTGCAACAGTGCCGGCGATCCCTTCCCCGGTGGGGCTTCGGTTATCTGGACGCGGGCGCCGCCGTACGCACGCACCTGCCCTGCCCTGCCCTGCCCTGGCCTTGTGCACGGTCGTCGACAGGAATTCGTGTCAGGTCATGTCCTTGGAGCCTTGCCTGTTGGAGAAACACTAGTGTTGCCCTTGCCCGCCCGGGCGCCTGGCTGTAGCGTCGCGTGCAGGGGCGCTGCTTCAGGGCGTACGGACGCAGTGGCTGTGTCCTCTCGGACCGTCGCAAGTTTTTTTTAGATAACGGTTGAAAGTTGAAACTGGTATTTTATATTCACTCGTAGATATTTACGGCAAGAAATACAGAAGCTTTTTGGCACTGAACCTCAAAATGAGGGGTTAAAAAATATAAGAAAGAGAGCTCTAAAATAAAGAAAAAACTAGAAAACTACGCTTTTCTTCATTCACGTTTCACCTTATAATAACTATACGCAGTACTAATCCAACATATTTCTTATCTATTTAGAAATTTGACGTTTGAATTGTTGGTTGCTTGCCAAATTTTCTCACGTAGAAACCATATAAATAAACTCCACCTAGACAATAAACTTAGATACATAGAACTGCAGAACGACGTCTTCTATGAGAACACATGATATTGAAGATGCCATCATTACCCATCTGACGAGCTGGAGTTACGTTTTTATCGGGAGGACTGCTGACATTTGGAGAAAGCATCGCAACAGCGCTTCAAAGGAGAAAAACCGACGCTCAGAGAGCGTAGCCGGTGTTGGCACGATACAAGAGTAGGATAAAGCTTTCATCCGAAGCTTTTGTATGAAAACATCATCTCCACCGCGAGCAACCTAGCCATCTGATAACCACCGCAGTCCGCAGTTGTACCGGCCAACTCAGGTCGAAGAGCGGAGCAGCTGGCCTCTCCCTACGGCTCATGGGAGGCATCGGCGGCCACCGTCTCCGGCCGATCTGAGTCGGACCGTCGCAAGTGGCAACGTTTCAGTTGGTTTGAGCTCGGGGAAAAAATGTCTTAGTTGCGCTAATTAATATCATGACTCGTAAATTAGGTTCTATTTCAACGGCTTAAACTTATAGAAAAGCCCACTTCTGGCCAGCTGCTTACAGAAACTACTGATAATCATTAGAAAGTTGCTGATAAATATCAAATACTAGATGACTGTTCATAGTTAAAAAACACTTACCAGTGGAATAGAGTGGTACTTAGCTGCTTAATCCAAATGAAAGATTATTAAACCTTTTCGCTAGGATTAGACGGCTAAAAGATCTTAGTTTACTTTTGGAATATCACCTTGAAAAGTAGATCTGTGACAACTGCAATGATGCGGTCGAGTAATTTGTGTACGTCACCTTAATAGTTATATCTTCCTTTTGTTACAAGGCCTTCGTCATAGATCAATATTCTCTATCTCTAACTAAGTTTATACAAAAAAGCATCAAAGTTAACAGCATTAAATTAGAATTCATCAGCAACTGAGCGTGCCTCGTATGGTAAAATTCTTTATGGTGGAATCTGCCCATCTGTGTTCGAGTTCTTATCTCACGCGGATGCTCATATTTTTTAATTTAATCTAAGATTTAATTGATATTTTTCAGTGGTAGATGACGTACCTATCGTAGCGAGGCTCGCAAAAAAAATTAAAATCCATTATAAAAAGTACTCCCTAGTCCCAAATAAGTGTTTCACATTCAAATTTTATCCCACAAAGAGTGTTGGATTAGATTGCAGTGAGTTTCATTTAATGAAAGCAATGTCAGGTACCAAGAAAAAATTATATAGAGAAAGGTACAGAGACAATCAAATGTTAAAGTAGATGCTACTTTTCTAGGAACCAAATAAACAGCACGGTTTTTACTCACAACTTCTATAGTTAATTAGGTATAACATGGTTATTTCTCACTACTAGTAATATGTCTGAAATTTTTTAAATAAACACTTATTTTGGGACGGAGTGAGTATGTCCTAGTAGTGTATTAATATAAATTTAATAAAATTCGACATAAGCTAAAAGTGTTAAATTTAAGATAACATAACAATGTGTTACATTCTAAAATAGGACAATAATATACCTGAGCATCCTCTCCGCGTCTTGACACAGTAAAAAACACAGGAGGTGCGAAGTGACTCGAAATAGTGGTTAGCAGTCGGCGCAAATGTCGAGACCCAGCTGCTGGATGCGGCGCGGCGCCCGAGACAATTTAACCGAAGAGCAAGGCTGGCAAGGCCCGCAAAGGCAGGCGCCCCACCTGTGCAAGTGGAGGCCCACGGGCCACGGGTAGGATCTGATGATGAATCAAGCCTGCTGTCAAAAAGCCTCTAGGGAGTAAACGCCAACATTCGCGTGAGCGTGTCCACGACCCGACTCCCGGAGATTGATAGCTTCGTCGTGAAGACATGAACAAATATCATCGACGTAGTTTAAACTGAAAACAAAATGCACACTACAGATACACACATACATACATAAACATTTCCTTTAATAAACACTGCAAGAACGTATTGTTTTTCTGATAAGCAACCTCAAAAGACCAAGCCAACAAATCTAGCTAGCTGCGATACAAGCACATAAATGTACACATGTGAATCGCCGTGCAACATCTTCAAAAAAAAAAAGAAGCGTGCAACAAGAAGGTTCGGTACATGATGACCATAGCTAGAGACGTCGTTGTCGTGCGCTCGCATGTACACATATATTCTTGCATCGTCTCGATCAGAGATTGACTCGGAGGTTGGTATCCGTATCCATGCATGCGTATGCGTCCACTCGTCACGTGCATGGTCCCTGGATCGGTATGGGCGTACGATGTACGCGCAGGTCTGCGCGCTAGCTGGTTGCGACGTCTTTGGACGCAGAAGAAAGAACGGCTGGCATGCAGCGCATGGATGTTGGATAGATCAGATTGCATTGGTGCATTGAAACGGTGCAGCTAGCTAAGGAGCTATATGATGATGTACGTACAAGCATCCGCACATTTCCGAGCTAGTAGCTTGCATTGGCCGACCGTCCTTCCACAGAAAAAAAATTAACATTTCTTAGGTTTGTGCTAGTGGTACGTTCCATGACCACTAAACTAGCTAGCTAGGTGTGTTCCTTCGATCCTAAAATAAGTGCTCTTTCGAGTTCAAATTTATCACATAAAAGATGTATTTCTATGTTTCAGACCGTCTAATTGGGTCCACAAGCACCCCCATATGTGACGTTTACGAGGTCATTCATTCGTTTCCATTGGCCTTCTCAGGTACCATGCACCAAACTGTTGATGCCAAATTTTTGCAAGCATATTTATGGAAGGTCAGCACAATGAAAAGAAGCCGATGAAGAGTCCTGAGAGAACCGATGGAGCATTTTGGTCAAAAGCGGTCAAAGAGATCCGGTCAAAGCCAATTGAACTTGGTCGATGGGCTACAGTACGAATCAGACTAGGATGATGATATCAACAGAAGATCTATGAGAGTCCGACTTTTTTTAGAATCTCGTAAATATAGTAGTGTTATTTTCTTTTTCATTAAGTTTTAGTTTTAAATATTAGATCGTTTTGGCAAATCTAAATATATAGATTTTGCTACATATCTACATATAGGTGTATATCTAGATACATAGCAAAAGTTATGTATCTTAGATTTGCTAAAATGATCTGCAATTTGGAACGGTGAAAGTACTTATTAATAGTTCATGGGAAATGCAAAGGTTCACGTATGAAACAACTTTAACTAGGGTTATTTCTCAACTGTGCTAGTATGTCCGAGAAATGTTTGAGAGCACTTATATTAGGATGGAGGGAACATGCACATGCACAGCTTGAATTTAGGTCTTGCACGTCAGTAAAGGATAAATTTATCCCTAAGGCAATGCGGATGTAAGTTCGTGGAAGATAGGAAGCAGGTAGGTGGGGTGTTCGCGAACGTGCAAGGTAGGACAATAAGAATTTTGGCTCGAGGAAGAACTCACAATCTCATAAATCTGTTTGGCAATCGTTGGTTGGGAATCGTCCCTTGAGGTGATCTTTTAGAATGCAGGCGCCTGCTATATAGAATCTCCTATTTTTACTGTCTCGCATGTGTAATATACGAAACGATAAAAATGAAATAACACATTACAATCATCAAGCAAATACATATATGCTTGTGCCTTTTTTTTAAAGACACTAGGAATGGGCTAAAAGGAAGAACCAATTTGATAGTGATGGATGGAGAGCCGAGCCAGAGAGGTTAGTGGCCGGGAGGTCGTTATTATCTTGAGCATCATCCGCATCACTGCATGGAGCGGTGGCTGCCTGCAGCCCTTCAACTGCATGCCCAGGCCAATTGAAAGCCCGAACAGGGCGGCACGCAGAGGCACCGCCGTAATCTGAGGCCGCCCGCTGCATCGATCGTGTTGGCTAGCCACCGACTTTGTTGAGGCCGGCCGCCGATCGACGCGCGTATATTTATGTAGACGCGTACGTAGAGAGCTGCAAGCCCCGATGCAGCCGTAAAGTGAGCCCCGCGCATGCATGCATACTCCTATCCACTAGCCCTGCACGCCTAGCTAGCTAGCAAGGGCGGCAAAAGCTGCAGCTGCAGGGACGGACGTGCGTGTATTGCAGGCATGGACATGTTCCGCGTCACGTCGTGGCTGCCTGCTAGGGTGCTAGGGCAGCTAGCTAGGGTGCTACAGTAGTCGTCGCATGCAAGTGGTGGCGCATGAGGGAACCTGGTAGTACTGTTGCAACATAAAGCTGTGTGGGGGTCATGCAATATATGCGCTGCCCGGACCCCGGTTGGCTAGCTATATGTTGGTGGTGTGGTGTGTACTGATTGATCAGTTAGTTGATGAGCTAGCTTAGCTTTTACGTGCACACGTAGATACAGAAAGACGTGGGTTTGCACGCACGCAGAATCATCCTTTGGAACGAGGCGTGACGGGACGAGCCCATTGGTTGCATTGGATTGCAACAGTACAACTTGCAAGATACAGCAGTACAGCACTCGGCCTGCCTAGAAAGGGGCCGGCGGGCCGGGGTCCGCGCCGTGCATGCGTGCTAGTATTGCCAACTAGGAAAAACTTACATAGCAGCCGCGATAGTATAGAGAACACGGCCTTAATTTATACAGCACATATATGCTCACTCCGTTTCTAAAATGTAGGTTATTTAAAAAATTTTAGATATATAACTTTATAACGTTTGCTATGCACATAGATAATCATTGTGTCTAGATATATAACAAAAATTATACATCTATATTTGTCAAAATAACCTACAATTTAAAACGGAAGGAGTACTATGCAATAGAGAACAATGCAGATTCATCCGAAAACAAAATACACTATTAGATTTGCAAAAATTGCTTAGAGTTAGTTAACATGCGGCAGACAGGGCTTTTTAATCTTTACCTTGCTGCTGCGCCACAATCGTTGCCCTCGTACCATCATCGCCACCCCACAATCGTTGACCCAACCGAAATCCTGAATTCTTTACCCTAGCCTTCTTCTTCTTCAATTCTGAAAACAATCTCACCCGTAATAGTAGCGCGCTACGCGTGTGATTATCTAAGGATTTGGGTGAGGTAGTGGCATACCCATCAATGGCTGCACTATAAAAAACGATTTGTAGGAACATTCTATTTTTTCCAGGGGCGGATCAAAATGTAATCCGCGCCTACTAAAGGAGCGCGGTATTATAGCATCCGACCCACCTCTAGAAAAGCATTTTTAGTGATGGGTAGCGCCATCACCCGCCCTTTGAAATGGGCCTCATTTTTAAGGGCGGGTGATGGCGTCACCCGCCCCACCAACCCCTAGAAATTGATTTGTAGGGGTAGGTAGGGGCGCCACCACCCCTACAAATGGTTTGCTATATATACGTATCTGAGGCCGGGACTTAGCATGTTTTCATGAAATCGCTAGGCACGCGGTTAGGCTACCAAAATTTGGACCTCCTCCCCGTTGGCGCCTTCTTCCTCCCCGCGCCGCCGCGCCACCTCCTCTGCACGCTGCCGCCACCTCGCGCTGCGCCCGTCCCCTCCTAGCGCCGCGCTCCTCCACCCCTCCACACGGATCTGCGCCGTGGGCCCCGGTGCCGCCTCGTCCCCTCATGGCCTCCTCCGCGGGCGCCTCCTCGCGCCATGCGCGCACCGCCGCCTCCCAGCATCGTGGGCCCCCCGCACCTCCTCCACGGCCGCGCCGCCGGCCTTCTCGCCGGCCACCTCCACGCACGTGGCACCTCCTCATCCACCCGGCGCCTCCCACTCCTCGGTTAGGCCTTGATTTTGTTTGTTATTCTTTTTTTCATTTGAATGTGAATGTGTGAATGTGAAATGTCAAATTGAATAATTATGTGAAATGGAAAATATCAAATACCATTTTCAGGGGCGGATCATGAGTTCATCTGCCCCTGAAAATGGATTTTCAGGAGCAGGTGAGGATATGACCTGCCCTTAAAAATGAGTTTCAAAGGGCAGACGCATTATCCGCTCTGTAAATAGCATTTCTAGCTGCGAGAAGTAGGGACGGGTACCGCACCTATCTTTGGAAATAGGATTTCAACCGTCTCTAAAAACTTCTTTCATAGCAGTGCTGGAGATCTAGAGTAGTACCGGCGTACCCTGCACCCCGTTGGGTTGCCCTCCCTATACCCGTCGAAAGGCTGGAGTAGTATTTGTCTGGGCACCACAATGCAGTACGTACAGGTACAGCGTATGTAAGTACGCTAGGTGCTAGGTAACTACAGTAGCCGCAAGTCGGCTCGGCTGTAAGCCTGTAGCCAAGGCAGACTAGCTCTTCGTACGCTGTACTAGTAGCTAGATTCTCACGTCAAGCTAGCTCCCTACGCATCCATGATTAGGTGAGCTCGACGCAGCCTACCCGGGCTACCTGTAGCTGGTACCTTGCTTGTCATTACCATAGTAGAGTAGGACTATGCATGCATGCTTCGTGCACCCGTGCATTAGTCAAATCCACATGCATGCATGGCCGCCATGGGCCATGGCTTCGTGCGTTACAAAAAGCTGCGGTCATCAGCCACCAGAGATTTAGAGGATTTGGAATCGCTGGATGACGATGGCCTAGATCACATACCATTGTGTCATTTCCGTGATAAGATTGTGGTTGATAGCTTGACCGAAGATAATAGTCACCAAAGTGATATTGATCAATTCGAGTCTAGGCAAAAACCAACAGCTTGAAAGTTAAAAACTTCCAAGTTAGAAAAAGGAAAAAAACACAAAACAAGAATAAAAAACTGTCTCAACAACTTTTGGACTCGCAAAAGGAAAAAAGGGTCTTCGAGACTTAGCTAAATTTCGGTTTTTGTCGGATATAACAAAGGAACACAACTCGACTTCATTGCGCTTTCAGAAACTCGTAGATCTGAATACATAGACATAGAACTCAACAATATTCGTGGGGGAAAACAATTCCAATGGAGTTGGACAGGAACCAAGGGACACTCTGGTGGAATCCTTTTGGGAATCAATCCAACAGTTTTTGACACAGGTTTCATCTCTAAGGGAATTTCTAGATTAAATTTCAGTTAAGTAATAAAGTTGATGGCTTTCAGTGGAACCTAATTGCAGTTTATGGAGCTGCTCAACCTGAGCAAAAAGAGAGATTTTTAACTGAGCTGGTCCAATGATGCCAAAATGATTCCTTGCCCCTTCTGGTTGGAGGGGATTTGAACATTATCAGAAGTCCTAGTGAAAAAATAATGATCATTATAACGATAAATGACCTTTTCTCTTCAATGCTGATATAAACAATCTGGATTTAAAAGAGAGAGAGCTAACAGGCCGTCGGTAATTCACGTGGGCTACTTCACTACCTGAACCTACTTTCGAAAGGTTGGATAGGGTCTTGGTTTCTACGGATTGGGAATTAAAATTTCCTCATGCCATAGTCCAAGCTCTAACAAGAGAAATCTCATCGGACCATATGCCACTACTGTTATCCTTTGGAGATCATTCTCTAAGTACAGTACAACCTATATTCAGATTTCAATTGGGTTGGTTGACTAGGGATGATTTTTATGAGGAGGTGGCTAAGGCCCAGATGGAACAAAGAAAAGGCAAAACCTCAATGGAAACATGGCAAAATAAGATAAGGAGATTGCGTCAATTTTTAAGAGGTTGGGCTAAAAATAAAAGTGGTCATTATAAAAATGAAAAAAAGCAGCTACTACAAAGTTAGATTTGTTAGATAAAAAAGCAGAAAAAGAAATTCTACAACCTTGGGATATAGATCTCAAAGAAATGCTCAAAGTTGATCCAACTCCTTAGAGAAGAGGAGATAAAATGGTACCAAAGATCAAAAACCACAAATCTCTTGCAAAGAGATATCAATACAAAATACTTTCAACTAATAGCCAATGGAAAACATAGAAAAACAAGGATTTTCCGATTGGAAGAAGAGGGAAGGATTATTAAAGGAGATAAGGAGTTGAAGAAATATATCACTGATTATTATCATGGGTTGTTTGGACCTTCTGAGACTAGTCTTTTAACTCTAGATGAAAGTCGAAGAGATGATATATCACAAGTATCACAAAATGAAAATGAAATTTTAACCACCGAGTTCTCCTATAATGAGGTTAAAGAGGCTATTTTCCAAATGGAACACAACAAAGCGCCTGGCCCGGATGGCTTTCCAGCTGAGTTTTACCAAGCATTTTGGGATGTCATCAAGGATGATCTGTTGGCATTATTTGTTGACTTCCATAAATGCATTTTGCCCCTCCACTGTCTCAATTTTGGAATCATAACACTCCTACCCAAAAAAATAGATGCAACTCAAATTCAAAATTTTAGACCAATATGCCTTCTTAATGCTAGTTTCAAAATCTTCACAAAGGTAATAACTAATAGATTGACTGGCATGGTGGACAAGATAGTCTGGCCTAATCAATCTGCTTTTATGCCTGGAAGATACACTTTGGAAGGTGTGGTCATTTTGCATGAGACCTTACATGAACTTCATAAGAAGAAAATGAATGGGGTTACTCTAAAGCTTGATTTTGAGAAGGCATATGATAAGTTTAATTGATCTTTCCTTCAACAAACCTTGAGAATGAAAGCTTTTACAGAAAATGGTGTAAGTGAATTGAGCGTTCGTTTTAAAAAGGTAGTGTGGGCCTTAAGGTAAGTGATGATGTTGGAAGATTCTTCCAAAAAAACAAAGGTATGAGACAAGGAGACCCACTATCCCCATTACTCTTTAATCTAGTTGTTGATATGTTGGCAACTTTGATAGAAAGAGCAAAATAGGATGGGCAAATTTCAGGCTTAATTCCACAACTTGTTGATGGCGGTCTTTCCATACTCTAATATGCAGATGATACAATTCTATTTATGGAACATACCTTCAAAGAGGCTAAGAATATGAAACTCATGCTTGCAGCTTTTGAGCATCTTTCCGGTCTCAAGATAAATTTACATAAGAGTGAATTATTCTGCTATGGAGAGGCGAAGGAGGCCCAACATGACTACATGAATATCTTTGGGTGTCCTTTCGGGGAGGTCCCTTTTCATTACCTTGGTATCCCAATGCACCATACTAGACTCCTCAACAAAGATTGGAAACTAATAGAGGAAAGATTTGAAAGAAAAATAAGTATATGGAAAAGCAAGATGCTCTCCTATGGAGGTAGGCTAACACTAATCAACTCAGTTCTACGACCAGTCAGTTAACAGCCGACCGCTCTACCACTGAGCTACTGAGGAACAAGGGGAGATTCAACCTCCTAGAGTTCAACTCCCGCTCTCAACCCATGAATAATATGAGTCCGAAGCTTCTTTCATAACTCCCAGAATTTCTTCATAGTGGCTCCGTTCCATGCCTCATTTCATAGGGAAGCCCAAAGTGGCTCTATTTCATTCTATTTCACTTCCTAGCACTTCCTATCATTTAATATCCATCCCTTTGGTCTTATTAACATATGAGATGTCATTTATAGTCTATCTCTTTTTATATATGGAAAGTCAAGAAATTCTCATCGAAACATCGAGAAATTGTGCATATAGAAAACTCTAAAGAAAGTAAGCAAACTTTCTATGGACATGATCTCCTTTTTTTAATCCCCAAAGAAGTTCTTAAGAAACTGGATTACTTCAGGTCTAGATTCTTTTGGCAAGGCGATGGACACAAAAGAAAATATAGATTAACAAAATGGAATATTGTGTGTAGACCGAGAGATCAAGGAGGTTTAGGAATTTTGGATTTAGAAGTGCAGAATAAAAATCTCTTAAGTAAATGGATTTTCAAGCTTATTAATGAAGATGTAATCTGGCAACAAATCCTTAAAAGGAAATACCTAGGCTCCAAAACATTTGCACACGTACAGAAAAAAATAGGGATTCACATTTCTAGTTTGGGTTAATGGAGGTCAAAAATGATTTCCTTAGCTGCGGAACATTCAAAATTCAAAATGGGGAACAAATCAGATTCTAGGAAGACAATTGGCTAGGAAACACTAGTCTTAAAAACTAATACCCAACACTTTACAATCGGGTAACTAGGAAGCATGATACAGTAAAAAAGTGACTCCTCTTAATGTTTCTTTTCGGAGGGCTCTAAGGGGAAACAATCTTTTGAATTGACATGAGTTGGTAACAAAGGTAGTAGGTGTTCAACTTGTGGATCAACCAGACATGTTCCTATGGTCCCTGAAAAAAATGGAATCTTCTCTGTTCAATCAATGTATAAAGATCCTAAAGGGGGAGTCATTTCAATTAACAAACCTTTGTGGAAACTAAAACTCCCCTTAAAAGTAAAATTCTTTCCGTGGTTCCTTCACCGAGGGGTTATTCTAACTAAAGATAATCTAGCTAGACAAAATTGGCACTATAGTAATAATGAAACTATACAACATCTCTTTTTTGAGTGTCATATGGCTAGATTAATTTGGATAATAATTCATACTACTTTTGGTTTACAAAAACCTAACAATGTCATTCATATGTTTGGGATTTGGTTACAAGGGATTAGGTGGAAGGAAAAGAATTTAATATTTATAGGCGTAAGTGTCAGACCCGGGACAGCGGGACTGCGTATAAGGCACAGATTATCTCGAATAAGGGATGGAGCATGTCCCATACCTTATATCTGTTGTAAAGTACTCGGTTACGAGTAGGACTAGTCGGTACAGAAGGAAACTACCCGAGTACTACTTGTGTAGGACTCCTAAGGTATTATGGGTCTAGAATTCCATGTAACCCTATCCCCCCATAGTATAGAAGAGTGGGCAGGAACCCCCTCCAAAGCATAATCAATCTAAGGCAATACAAACCACCACACAGGACGTAGGGTATTACGCACATCGCGGCCTGAACCTGTCTAAGTTTCGCGTTGTTTGCACCTTCGAGTTTCTGATCTCGGCGACACCCTACCTACAACCTACCACCTCAGGGGAATCCCTCTGTGGGCTTGGTGGTAAAACACTGACAGCTGGCGCGCCAGGTAGGGGTGCTACTATGATTACAGGGTAGAGTCCTAGTAGGATTACAGAGGAATCCTAGAAGGAGTCCGTCTTCTTCCTTCCTTGTGGGTACCTTCCTTGTAATTACCCAGAGTTCTATCTCCGAGCACTTTATAGCCAAGTGCAGCCTTCCGAGTACTTTTCAGATCCCCATCGAATAATTTTACCTCTCTTTGAGTACTTATTTTGGCTGAATCTTCAAAGTGCTTCAAGGTTGCTATGAGGCTGTGATGAGCTCAAACTTTGATCATCTTGAATTTGTAATCTTCATCCTTGGATGTGATATGGATGGCAGCGAAAGTCGCACTCCATATAAAAGCACAAAATTACATGAATGCATATGAGGCCCTTAGCCTAATTCTTCGATTCAACCTAACGTTGTGGGGCTACTCCATATGGAGTGCGATTTTCATCGCACCCCATACAGAAGATTATTTCTGAACACTTAAAGTTATTCGGGGCATGAGCACCTCATAGCCTCGGACCAACCAAGAAAGTATTCGGAAGACACTTTCAAGATGAAGTTTCATAAGAACTCGAAGATAACTTCAGAAGTACTTGGAAGCCTGCAGTACTCGACTACAAAGAGCTGGGGGTCTTGTGAGACCCGGGGCAGTGGGACTGCGCATAAGGCGTAGATTATCTAGAATAAAGGATGGAGCATATCCCATACCTTATATCTATTGTAAAGTACTCAGATACTAGTAGGACTAGTTAGTATGGAAGGAAACTATCCAAGTACTACTCGGGTAGAAACTCTTAAGTTAGTATCAGTCTAGGATTCCATATAACCTTGTCTTCTCAGAGTATATAAGGGCGGATAGGGACCCCTCCAAAGCATAACCAATCCAAGGCAATATAAACCACCACATAGGACATAGGGTATTATGCACATCGCAGCCCGAACATGTCTAAGTTTCATGTTCCTTGCACATTTGAGTTCCTGATCTCGGCGACACCCTACCTACAGCCTACCACCTCGGGAGTATCCTCTATGGGCTTGGCGGTAAAACACCGACAGTAAGTGCTGTTTGTTGGGCCATGTGGCTAAGTAGAAATGATATTGTTTTTGATAAAGTGAACCCACAACCTTGTTTGCAAATCCTTTTCAGGGAGACACACTGGATAAGATTTTGGGCTTTGCTTCAGAAGGAGGAGGACAGGAATACTATATCAGAGGCTTGCCGAGCTTGGGAGTTCATGGCTATGGAGATCTTCACAAAAAAATGGGTGGCGGTTTAGTAGTAGGTTTTGTTTCTGATAACTGTTTACTAAATTTATCATTTTTTCTTTCATACATAGTTCTCTTTTTTTAATAATGGCGGGATATTTCATACTATGATATAATGCTGGAATATTAAAATTAAATATTCTTTTATCTAAAAAATCGGTCAACTAGGAGGTACCTAGGCAGCTCTACACAGACCTTACAGAGATGACGAGACATTGAGAGAGAGAGAGAGAGAAAGAGGGGGCCCAACAGCCATGTTGTATTTGTGCGTGGCATGCAAGTACTGTGGCTGGGATCTACCTTTATATGAAAGCTTACGCAGCCTTAGGACCCACAGCCACACAAGTGAGCATTCGTCTCTGGCGTTAGTACCGGCTAAGCCGGTACTGACGCCTGCATTTAGTATCGGGCCGAGAGAACACTGCCCTGAGGAGCCATTTAGTACTGGCTGGAGCCTCCAGCCGGTACTAAAGTGTGCCACCGACGCTGGGGAGCAACGGCTAGTGCCACTTTAGTACCGGCTGGGGGCTCCAGCCGGTACTAAATGGCGCTAAGGATATTTAGTACTAGCTGGAGGCTCGAGCCGGTACTAAATGGAGAGATCTAGTGCTGGCTTGAGCCACCAGCTGGTACTAACGTGCATTCGTCTATATATCAGCATCTTTCTTACTCCCCGAGCCCGAGCCATTCATTTGGAGCTCGGACTTCTTCTTCTCCATGGTATTTTAGAGAAGAGGTGCTGCCCATTTTTCTCAAGATTGGTGGGGATTTCACGCATCCAAGTGCTCAAAAGGTTAGCAACTTCATCCTCTATTCTTAGATGGGCTTTATGCTTCATTTCAAGATTTATACTTAGAGAAATTTATGACTATTATAAAGAGTGAGAATGAGCATGATTTTTTTTGATATTTACACATTCATTTGAGATATATAGTTAGAAGCGATGACTAGAATTTGAATGTGGTTAGTTTGCATGTGGGAAATGTAGAGTGATTTTTTTCAATTAATTTCAAGTGACATGTGTGTATATATCATTATGCTAATATTTTTTTCAATTAATTTTAAGTGACATGTGTATTTCCATGATATATACACACATGGGAGCCTGAACAAATACATCATTAGATTGTCAAAATAATTCCTTCATAATACCAAATAAATATCAAGTATATATATTAGTCATGGTGTGTGATTTGGACCTTTTAATACTGGACCTCTTAATTTATTATTCATGTTGTGTGATGGAGATTTCAGACCTTTTAATTATTCATGTTATTATAATAGTTAAAAATATGCATCTTTGACTGTAGTTCCTTATTAAAATCAGTGTGACCAGTGCACCATGGCGTGGATAATATAATTGCAGATGGACCGGCAACGGATGTACGGCGACCGGTGCACCATGGCGTGGCTTAATGGCTTGACGCTCTTTCTCGATGTGGATGAGGCCCACAGATCATCGAAAGATTTCATGTGCTGTCCATGCCGCATTTATAGAAATAATAAGGAATTCTTTAGAAGAAGCACTCTAGACGTCCACCTTATTGAAAGGGGTTTCATGGATAACTATACTGTTTGGACCAAGCACGGTGAACCTGGAGTTCTGATGGAAGACGATGAAGATGCTGATGATGATAACAACATTCCAGACTTGGCTCACTTGTATGAAGCAGGAGCCTTTGATGATGAACCAATAGACGAGGCTGAAGAAAATATCGTAGAAGAGCAACCAGATGAGCTAGGTCAGGTTTTGCTAGATGCACAGAAAGACAGTGAAACTGTGAAGGAGGCAAAGAAGTTTGAGAAGATGTTGGAGGATCACAAAAGTTGTTGTATCCAGATTGCAAATAGGATCACATAAAGTTGGGTATCATACTGGAATTGCTGCAGTAGAAGGCAGCAAATGGTATTACCGATAGGGGATTTGAGGAGCTACTATGAATCGTAAAGAACATGCTTCCCGAGGGCAACAAACTGCCCTCGACAACATACGAAGCAAAAAAGGTTGTTTGCCCTCTTGGATTGGATATATAGAAGATTCACGCTTGTCCTAATGACTATATCCTCTCCCGCCGCGATGAATCTGAGAAACTGGATGTTTGTCCTATTTGTGGCGCAAAGCGATATAAGATCAGGCAAAATGATACTAGTGATGTCAACAGGGAGCCTGCCAAAAAAAAAGAATACCCGCTAAGGTTATGTGTTATTTCCCTATAATACCAGGCTTGAAATGCTTATTCAGAAATAGGGCGCACGCTAAGTTGATGCGGTGGCACAAAGAAGAGCACAAGCAGGATCTGATGCTGAGACAGCTCGCAGATGGGTTGCAGTGGAGGAAGGTGGACAGAAAATTCCTAGATTTTGGTAATGATTCAAGGAACATAAGGTTTGGTTTAAGTACGAACGGAATGAATCCATTTGGCGAGTGGGGCAGCAGTCATAGTACATGGCCTGAGACTCTATGTATGTTCAACCTTCCTTCCTGGGTATTTGAAAAATTGTCGGAAGATCGTGTATATGGGCCATCGTTGATTTCTTCCCCTCAATCACCCCTTAAGAGAGAAAGGGAAACATTTTAAAGGGGAACTAGAAACTTGTGCTAAGCCTATGTTCTATGATGGAAAGCGTGTTTTCTCGATGATAAAGGATGTGCATGTAGTGTTTGGAAAGGGCCGTGGCAGCGAACAAGTTCCTAATGATGAAAACGGACATGCATCAATGTGGAAGAAGTCTATATTGTGGGAGCTACCTTATTGGAAAGTATTAGAGGTCCGCAACAATTGACGTGATGCAGCTGATGAAGAATCTTTGCATGAACCTGCTCGGTTTCCTAGGTACGTATGGGAAGGCAAAAGATACAACTGAAGTAAGGCTTGACCTGTAAGAAATGAAATAACGAGAAGAACTACATCTTAAAAAGAGACATAATGGACAACACTACTTGCGTCCTGCTAGCTACATTCTCTGCAAAGAGGTTAACGAAAACATGTTTGATTGCTTGAACAGTATGAAGGTACCATCTGGATACTCCTCGAATATAGAAGGAAGAATAAATATGAAAGAGAAGAACTTCACAAACTTAAAGTCTTATGACTATCACGTCCTGATAACACAATTGCTTCTAGTTGCACTTAGGGGTATTCTACCGGAGAATGTAAGATTGATGATCATGAAGCTATGTGCCTTCCTGTTGGTGTTTTACCGCCACGCCCACCGAGGGATACCCCCAAGATGGTGAGTTTGTAGGTAGGGTGTCGCCGAGATCAGAAAATCGAAGGTGCAAGGAACACAAAGTTTAGACAGGTTCGAGCTGCCTAGAGCGTAATACCCTACATCCTGTGTAGTTTATATTGCCTTAGGTGGTGATCGGGTGATCTCCAATTTGGAGGGGGTCCCTGTCTGCCCTTATATAGTTTAGGGGGACAGGGTTACATGGAAGTCCTAGTCGGATACAAGCCTAGGAGTCCTACCTGAGTACTTTTCGGATAGTTTCTATTGTCTCCGACTAGTTTTGATATTGTGAGTAGTCCTACTACGCTACGAGTAGTTACAACAGATGTAGGGTGTGGGCCGTGTCCCATCCTTTATCCTAGAGAATGTATGCTACATGCACAATCCCGTGGGCCCGGGTCTGACAAGCCCCTAAGCTCTTCATAGTCGAGTACTGCAGGCATTCGAGTACTTCTGAAGGCATCTTCGTATTCTCCCGAACTCCATCTTGAAGGTGTCCTCCGAGTACTTCCTTGGCTGCATCAAGGCTGTGAGGTGCTTATGCCCCGAGTAGTTGTCAAGTCTTCTTTTATATGGGGTGCGATTGAGCTTGCACTCCATATGGAGTAGCCTCCAATCCTTAGGTTGACTCATAGAATCAGGCTGAGAATCAATTTAATCTTGAGTCTTCTATCCTTATCTTTCAAAAGATTCAAAAAATAAGTCGCTCATGATACGTGTCCCCGCAGTCCTCGAGCCTTGAATCCAAATCCTCAAGGTTTTGAATAAAGGATCCAAAGAATCATGGCTTGCGAAATATGTCGGTCAAGATTTTATGGTTAAGATGAGCAAATTGGTTTAGAAATTTGAAAACCGCTTTTTTGGGAATTACTTCCCTGAAAAAATGGTTAAACAAATAGCTTATCTGAAAATGCCCGATATTACCGCTCAAATCAAAGCTGGATCTCTGAGAGCCATGTCGTAGCCAGCCCCCGAGCCTGGGGATTGGGCAGGTTGCCGTTGGATCTTGTACTATCGATGAAGCCGACTAGTCGGAGTTGATTCCGACTAGATTTGTAGGCGAGACGAGTAGTCAAAATAGTTGAACACGCGTAAAACTAGTCGAGAACTAGTAAACGCCTTATCATGGGAATGTGGCCCCTTCAGTAACGTAGCATACTAGTCGAAAACTAGTAATCTGTTACTGGAAGTGTGGGTGCGAGGCCTGCAGCCAACTTGCGCGTAATACCATCGTAAACTAGTAGAATGGAGTTGTACTGGAAGTATGGGAGTGAGGCCCCTTCAGTAATATAGGATACTAGTCAGAAACTAGTAATCTGTTACTGGAAGTATGGAAGCATGGGCCCTTCAGCAAACTTGCGTGTAATACCAGTCGTAAACTAGTAAAACGGAGTTGTACTGGAAGTTTTGATCTCCAAGTACCTAATGGAAGATGTCTTGGTTGGCTAAGGATGAAAACATCGTAAATGCTCGATATTCCAGGAATTTGGAACCTCCTGGCCATCAGAGTACTGTAAGCGATATGACCCTAGTCCTGTAACCTTATGCACGATGAAGGGCCCCTCCCATCGCGAATTAAGCTTGTGAAGTCCAGTTTAATCCTGGATATGTTGAAGAACCATATCTCCAACGTTGAAAGAGTGTCATTGAACGTTCTGGCCGTGGTAATGATGGACTCCTTGTAAGTAGCGAGTCGACTGGAGCAAGACGTTGCATCTAATTTTCTCAGCTGAGTCAAGTTCGAGATGTCTTGCGCTGTCAGCCTTGCCTTCTTCATACATCTCCAGTCGAGGAGACTTACACATGATGTTAGCCGGTAATATAGCTTCAGACCCGTATACAAGGAGGAAAGGTGACTGTCCTATGGCTTTGCTTGGTTGTGTGCGAAGGCCCTAGATTACTGACAAGATCTCGTTGATCCACTTGCCGCCCCTTTTGCTGTTCTCGTCGTAGAGTCTTTTCTTCAAGCCATCAAGAATCAAGCCGTTGGTGCGCTCAACCTGGATGTTGGCCTATGGGTGAGCCACTGAAATGTACTTGACCTCAATGGAACTACGTTCACAGAAATCCCAGAATTGATGCGAGTGGAAATTGGATCCCAGGTCCGTGATGATGGTGTTGGGAAAGCCAAAATGGTGCAAGATGTCGCAGATGAGCGTTGTGATTGGCTTGTACTCGATCTACTTGGTAAACTTGTCGATGGCCACCAACACGTGAGTAAAACCACTTGGCACAGTTGTCAAAGGCCCTATGATGTCCAGGCCCCAGCATGCAAATGGCCATAAAGGTGGTATGGTGATAAGGTTGTGAGCTGGAACATGGGGCTATTTGCTAAAGAACTAGTAGTTTGTGCACCGGCGAATGAGTGCTTCGGCGTCTGCCAAAGCTGTTGGCCAGTAGAAACCAGATCTAAAAGCCTTGCTGACTAGTGTGCGAGAAGCAGTATGGTTCCCGCACACACCTTCATGAATCTCCTAGAGTATTTCTCTGCATTTCTTCATGCGGACACACTTCATGAGTATACCTGACGCTGATCCACGCCTGTACAAGTATCCCCGACTAGAACATACCCATTGCTGCACCTTAAAATGTGTGTAGCCTCAGCGCTTTTTGGGTCGACGCCGGGGGGTAATTTGTGCTCTTGGATGTAGTCGATGAAGGTCACCCGCCAGTCAACCTCGATCATCAAGACCTCTCGGTCGGGTTCCTTTGGACCCTAAATGATGATACTTGAATCTAGTGTCTTGATGGATGGGTGATGCAACTCGTGAATGAAAACTCCCAGTTTCAAGAGCACATCCGCTCCCACATTGTTGTCGCAAATCACATGATGGATTTCCAGCCCTGAGAACTTGTTCTCGAGCTTGCATATTTCCATGACGTACGCGTCCATGGTGTCCTTGTTGATGCCCCACTCTTTGTTGACTTATTGGACCACCAACAAGGAGTCGCCGTAGACAAGTAGTCGCTTGATGCCAAGAGAGACTGCTAGGCGTTGCGCGTGCAATAATGCCTTGTACTCAGCTTCGTTGTTGGAGACCTCAAATAGTATTTGGATCATATACTTGAGTTGTTTTCCTATCAGACTAATGAAGAGTACTCTGGCGCCACCGCCTTTGAGCTTGATGGAATTGTCGAAGTACATGACCCAATGCTCTGGCTGGTTGGCCGGGGCTTCCACTTGGTTTTCTCGCCACTCCGCCATAAAATCAACTAGTGCCTGCAACTTGATGGCCGTCCAGGCCTTGAAGTTGAGGGTGAGAGCCCCCAGTTCCACTGCCAACTTGGAGATGCGCCTAGTGGCATCCCGATTGTGGAGGATATCTACCAATGGCAAGTCAGTGACCACTGAGATGTTGTATAGGTCGAAATAATGGCGAGGCTTCCTGAAAGTGATGAGTATACCGTAGATTAGTTTCTGAATGGTCGGGTAACGAATCTTGGATTCAGAAAGGACTTCACTGATGAAGTAGACTAGCCGCTGCACATTAAAAGCATGGCCTTCCTCCTGGCGCTCCACCATGATTGCCGTACTGACGACGTGAGTAGTCGTGGTGATGTAGAGTAGCAGGTTCTTGCCTGGTCCGTCAGAATGGGGGGCGACTGCAAATGATGCTTGAGATCTTGCAGCGCCAGCTTTGCCTTCCTGGTTCACTGGAACTCTTCGTGACACTTGAGCAATTTGAAGAAGGGTAATTCCCGTTCTCCAAGTCGGGAGATAAATCTATTCAAGGCCGCCATACAACCTGTGAGCTTCTGGACATCCTTGATCATCCATGGAGCGTCCATTGCTATGATAGCAGCGATCTTCTCCGGGTTTGCTTCAATACCTCGGTGACTAATGATGAAACCGAGTAGTGTTCCCTGTGGGACGCCAAAAACGCACTTGGTTGGGTTAAGCTTCCATCAACAGTTGCGTAAGCTGTTGAAGGTTTCCTCAAGATCAGGGGTGAACTCGTCATAGGATCTGGTCTTAATCACCATGTTGTCCATGTAGGCTTCAAAGTTGCGATGTAGCTGATCAGCAAGGCATAGTTGGATGGCCCGCTGATAGGTGGCTCCTGCATTCTTCAGCCCGAAGGACATAGTTGTGTATGCATATGCTCCAAAGGGGTGATGAGCGTTGTTTTGATCTGATCTTTTTCCTTGAGAGCAATCTGGTGATAACCCGAGTAGCAGTCGAGGAAGGAGAGCAGTATGCAGCAAGCCGTAGAGTCGATGACCTGGTCAATGCATGGGAGCGCGAAGGGATCCTTCGGGTAGTGTTTGTTGAGATCAGTGTAATCCACACACATCCTCCATTCATTAAACTAGTATAGGGTTGGCTAACCACTCGAGGTGGTATTCTTATTTAATAAAATCAACCGTGAGTAGTTTTGCTAGCTCCTTCTTGATAGCCAACCTCTTGTCTGTTGGAAGCATCGTAGTCGTTGCTTCTTCGAAGTGGCTTTGGGGTCGACTTTTGGGTAATGCTCGATCAACTCCTTAGGCACCCCTAGCATATCCGATGGTTTCCACGCCAATATATCACGGTTAGCCCTAAGGAAGCTGACAAGCACGCTTTTCTATTTGTCGCTCAAGCCTCCTCCGATCAAAGCAGTCTTGGATGAGTCGCCTTCTTGCAGCTGGATGGCCTTGATGCCAATATCGCTGGGGTTGGGTTTAACCCTCGACTGGCTAGGTCTCTGGCTGGAGATCTCCATCTCTGAGTCAGTGAGATTTTGCGGGGCCGTGAATACTTCCTCAGAGGGCTTTGGTATGCGTGATGTCGCAACATACTCAATCACCTCCTAGTCGCAGTCGTACGACTTCTTCAAGTCACCGCGGAACGTGAGTATGCCTGTCTTGCCTGGCATCTTGAGTAGCAGGTAGACGTAGTGGGACACAACCATGAACTTGGGTAGTGCTAGTCTACCGAGGATGGCTTGGTATGACGACCCGAAGTCAGCCACCTCGAACTTGATATACTCTATGCGGTAGTTCTCCTTTGTCCCAAAGGTAACTGGCAGGACCATTGAACCGAGTGGTGTGGCCACATTTCCCGGGACGATGCTGTAGAACGGAGCACAACTAGGGGTGAGCATGTTGGAAATGTCCAGCCCCATCTTCTTCAGAGTACTCGCGAAGAGCAGATTGAGGCCGCTCCCGCCATCAATGAGTACTTATGTCAGCTGTGAGCTCGCCATGATAGAATCTAAGGCGAGCGGGAATTTTCCCGGCTCGGAGAAGCTGGTCCATTGCTCATCCGTGGAGAAGGAGATTGGGGCCTCGCTGTATCTCAGAGGTTTTTGTGTGGCAGGCTCTACAGAGAGGATTTTGCGCAAGGTCAATTTTTGTGCACGCTTGGAGGGGAAGCCGCCGTCTCCACCGAAGATGACGTTGACGACATTCTTCGGGTCCTAGAAATCTTGAGACCCCGACTTGTCACCCTCATCATTGTCCTCTTGGTCCTTTGGCTTTCCAGCCTGGGGAAGCGGTGGAGCCTTGAGTGACTTGCGGAGGCTGACACACTCGAAGAGCGTATGTTGAGACTTCGAGTGCATCGGGCATTGCTTGTGCAGGACTTTCTCAAACTGTGCTTCATTGCTTCCCCACCTCTTACCACGTGGATTGCGCTCGACAGCCGTGACTTCTTGGTTTGGCTTGCCCTTTCGGGGGTTCCCGAATGGTTCCGCTGACCCTTGTCGAAGTGGTTGTTGCCATTACCCTATTTTTCGTTGTTGCGCTTGGGGAGCGGTCGTTCTCCTCATCCTCCTGGTCAACCCACCTTGCCATCATGTCACGTAGCTCCACGGCATTAGTCGGTTAGTTGCGTTCGAAGTTGTGGTACGTGTGCTTCGAGAAGAGGTCATTCTGGAAGCAGCGGATGATGTCCTCATTGGTAATGTTGGCGATGGTGGCATGCATCTCGAAGAAGCGCCGGGTGTAGGACCTCAGGGTCTCGTTCATCTCCTGCTTGAGCTGGGACAGATTGTGGCGAGTGCCTGCTCTGATCATGGATCCCTAGAAGTTATTGATGAAGGCCCGCTTGAGGTCCTCCTAGGAGTTGATGGAGTTTGGTTTGAGGATTTCGAGCCAAGTGAGGGGTGCGGATTCCAAGGCTACCAGGAAGTAGAGTGCCTTGGTGGAGTTGGATCCCCCTGAGACCTCTGGCAACGGAGTAGCATTGAATCCATTGTTGCGGGTCTTGCTTGCCGTAGTACTTGGGGATCCCGACTGGTTTAAAATCCTTGGGGTAGGATTTTTTCAATGATATTGGAGGTGAAGGCGGGGAAGTGGTCGTTGTCATCATCGTCGTGGTACCTGTCAGGATGGTCCCTTCTAATTGCTTCAATGATGCGCCGCACGTCACGGCCATCATTGATCTTCTGCCTAAGATCGATCGTGGGAGTGTTGTGAAGCCTGGCCTTGGGTGGGGCTTTGCCTTGAGGCCTTGCATCATGCCGGTTACAAGGTTGGCAAGTGGATTATTGTTTCTTGTTTGACATTGCCACGCACGGACTGGTGGCCCTCGTTGTGCTGGCAAATGTTGATCCTCCGGTCCCCCAGGCCTCCTCCGGGGGTGCGACTAATCTGCGCGGTGTCACCATTGCGCTCAGACCTCGAGGGCATATTCCGAGCGGAAGACACTGGATGGTGCCCATCGAGTTGCATAAGCGCACGGTGGGTTAGATATTGCAGCCTTTGTATCTGGGGGTTGGGTGGTAATGGTTGAGCTAGGAGCGCTACTTCTGCAATGGCGCCAATTGGTGTACGATACTCCCGATTCGCAGCTGCTGTGAAAGCGTTGCTGAGGTTCCTTTGGTACATTGGGTTGCGAGCACGGTTTTCTGCGTTCTGCCTGCGCTGGGCACGCTTGGCGTTCTTCAACTGCTAGATCCTTCTGTGCTCCTCGTTCTCATCCTGGAGTTCGAGGAGTTGTCAAAAATGCCCCCCCCCCGATAGGCGGTGGCTCCGACGTCCTTGAGATTGAGCAAAAAATCCAAGTCCTTCTCCAAGTTGGAGAGAGACTTAGATTGTGTGGTCCCCTTAGATCGGTTTGAGTCTGATCCGACAAGTTCTGGTGCGGCATGAGTGGAAGTCGCATGTTTTCAATCTGCCGGACCAGATCAGGGAGTAGCAACTCATCGAGGTTGTCAATGAACTCGCCGGTGTCGCTATGTCGACTTGGTGTAAAGGCCTCCGGCTTCCTGGAGTTGACTAGATGGCTGTTGAAGCCACCCAAACCATTGGCGACGTAGATCCAGGAGAAGAAGATGAAAGTTGTACCGTCGTCGAGCATGGTGCTGGTGAAGCTGAGAGATGCCATCGAGTTCTCCGGTGGATGCTCGATGAACACCCCTACCTGGCGCGCCAGCTTTTGGTGTTTTATCACCACGCCAACCGAGGGATACCCCCGAGGTGGTGAGTTTGTAGGTAGGGTGTCACCGAGGTCAGGAACTCGAAGGTGCAAGAAACACAAAGTTTAGACAAGTTCCGGCCGCCCAGAGCGTAATACCCTACGTCCTGTGTAGTTTGTATTGCCTTAGGTGGTGATCGGGTGATCTCCTATTTGGAGGGGGTCCCTGTCCGCCCTTATATAGTTTGGGGGACAGGGTTACATGGAAGTCTTAGTCGGATACAAGCCTAGGAGTCCTACCCGAGTACTTTTTGGGTAGTTTCCTATCGTCTCCGACTAGTTTTGCTACTGTATGAGTAGTCCTACTACGCTACGAGTAGTTACAATAAATGTAGAGCGTGGGCTATATCCCATCCCTTATCCTGGAGAATGTACGCTATGTGCACAGTCCCGTGGGCCCGGGTCTAACACCTTCCTCAATGAAATTTCGCAGAAGAAAATAGATCCAAATAAGCTCATAAAGCTACAGATTGATGTGGTCCAATGTCTTGTCAGCTTTGAGATGGTGTTTCCACCTTCGTTCTTTAATATTATGACACATCTCCTTGTTCACATTGTGAAAGAGATAAACATTCTAAGCCATTTATTCCTACACAATATGTTCCCTTTCGAGAGGTATATGACAGTCCTAAAGAAGTATGTTCGCAATCATTCTCGTCCAGAAGGATGTATCGCCAAGGGCTACGAAATAGAGGAGGTCATTGAGTTTTGTATTGACTTTATTGATGATCTCAATCCGATCGGGGTCCCCATGTCACGCCATGAAGGGAGACTAAAGGTAAAGGGCACACTAGGGAAGAAATCTAATATGCATATCCTTGACAATGAAATCCGCAAAGCAAACTTCACGGTTCTACAGAATTCATCCCTGGTGGCTCCATATATGGAGGAGCACATGAATATTGTACGGTCTGAAAACCCGGGCAAGTCTGAGACTGGATCACATGTCATCACATAGATACCTTTGCTTTTTGGCTCAGACAAAAATTCATGGGTGACGGCACGATTGATGAACAAGTTCAATGGTTGGCTACAATCACAATCATGCAATACCAAGGGTACGAGATAAATGGGTATACATTTTACACTAGAGCCCAAGATGAAAAGGGCATGAACCAAAATATTGGTGTGCGTATAGATGCAATAGGCAATGATGGAAAAAAGGATAGCTACTATGGTGTCATAGAGGAGATATGGGAACTAGAGAAGATTCCTTTGTTTCGCTACCTATGGGTGAATTGAGCTGGAGGAGGCGTGACGACAGACCGGTATGGGATGACAATAGTGGACTTCAAAAAGATTGGACATAAAGATGAACCATTCATCCTAGCCAAGGATGTGACATAGGTGTTCTATGTGACGGACATGCCAAGCAAACCTAAGAAGGACATGTCAAGCAAATCCAAGAATGATTAGCCAAAATGCCACATAGTTCTTCCAAGGAAAAATAAAAATCATTGGAGTTGAGGATATTTTGGACTAAGAAGGACAAGTCCAGCAAATCCAAGAACGATGAGCCAAAACGCCACATAGTTCTTCTAGGAAACAGAAAAATCATTGGAGTTGGGGATATTTTGGACAGGTCAGAAGATTTTGATCAGCTTGATGACCTTCTTCCATTCTTAGTCAATGTTGACCCCAGCATCCTGTTATCCAAAGAGGACGCTCCTTAATTACACCGCGATCACAACCAAGGGACCTTTGTCAAATGGAAGATTATCAATGTTCCATTAAATAATGATGAGTAGTTTTGTGTAACCGTTATGTTCTATTTGGTTATTTATGTAATGTATGTTGTTGAATCTTTCGAACAACGATACTATTCAGAAAATATGATCGAAATGTTATATATTTGCATTTTTTGCACCTATATTTAATTTATTATACACAAAAAATATTTAAAACACTTATAAAAGGCAATTTGGAATCAATATGTTGAATTAAGTGCATAGAACTATATGTCATGTGACCAAGTGATGTAAACTATACAATACTATAATTTTGCATGCTCAAAATATTATATATTTGTATTTTTTGTGCCTTTAGTTAATTTATTACATATAAAAATATCTAAAACACCTATAATGCAAGAAATAAAACAAATCGGAATTCGGCTCTTTAGTACCAGGGCCGAGGCATCGCCTGGTACTAAACTGCCTCCACCAAAATTTCCCGCCATTGGAGGCAGTTTAGTACCGGGCCGAGGCCGTGGCTGTGCTAGGTACTAAACGTCGACTGTGCCAGTTTAGTATCGAGCACAGCCACGGCCCGTTACTAAACGGGTTGCCCTATATAGCGCACAGGACTTGGCGTCGATCTCAATCGACAACAGGTCCCCTCTCATCTCCGTCGCCGGCCGTCGCACCGCCTCGGTCCACCTCCCGACCCACCACGCTTCCACGCTGTCGCTGCGCTGCCGCAAGGCCTCCACGCCGCGCGCCGCGATCCCCACGTCGTCTACCGGCCCGGCGCGCTGCGCCTTGTCCTGTCTTCATCGTCCCGGCCGGCCTCCGATCCGCGCGCGCGGCCGGTCGCTGCCGCGGCCCGACCTCCCCGCCGTGCGCCGCCCTGCCCTGGGCCCAGCCTCCGCGCAGCCGTGCCCTGGTCCCTCACCGCTGCGCCGCACACCGGCCCTCACCGCCGACCTCAGCGCGCGTCGAGCCGCGCCGCCGGCCTCCATGCGCGCCCGCTGCCGCCACACCCGTGCTCACCATCATGTCCCCGCCCCCCCCCCCCCCCCCCATGTAAGCCCCACGCTAACGTCAGCACTACAATGTGCTGACGCCAGCTTTTTTTTGGTTTTATTAAATTTTTTAAGTGTGGTAGAAATTTGTAGAAAATGGTAGAAAATTGTAGAATAGTGTAGAATATTGTAGAAAAATATATTTATTGTAGAATAGTGTAGAATATTGTAGAAGAAGGTGAAAAATTGTAGGGAATAGTAGAAAATTGTAGAAAATTATAGAAATTTTTAGAATATTGTAGAAAATGGTAGAAACTTTTAGAAAATTTTAGAATAGTATAGAATCTTGTAGAAGAAGGTGAAAAATTATAGGGAATAGTAGAAAATTATATGTGGTGTAAATTTGTTACGGTACAACTTCATGTATTTATTGCAGAAAATTATTGAATATTGTAGAATATTATAGACATTGCATATTTTGTTCGCACATGAGTCGAAATGAGTCCTAGTGATGATGACAATGAGTTCCTTCACTATATAATTCGTGAAGGTAACAATCACCCACCGTCCCTCGAAGATGATGCACCCGAGGATGACGGTAACCAATATCTCAATGATACTGGCGATGGCGATGATGAGCAGATGGAAATTGCTTTGGAAGAGGTTCAAGGTGAGGTATATGAAATTTATGCGTATATAAACTAACATGATATATATTTTGTTCGATAAGGTGTTGACTGGACAATAAGGTGTTGGCTGGACATTGGTCAATCAATGTATATATTTTGTGCAGGGAAACATCCCCATTAGCTACAAACTATGGAAGAAAAATAAAGTCACCGGTAATGGGGCAGACATCATCCCCGACACGGAGAAGAAAATGTTATGGAGAGAGGTGAAACTACACTTCAATTTCGCAGAGGACAAAGAGCAAGTCTTGAAGCATTGGGTCATGAAGAAGATGGTTATTGCTTTCCAGACGTTCAAGATAAACTTGAACAAAGACTACGTCAAAAAAAGCCTCACACCAGACTTTGAGAATAACTACAAGAAGAAGGTCCTTTTTGGGATGAATTCATGCAGTACAAGTTGTCCAAGGACAGCAAGGAGCGAACAAGACGGAACAAAGACTATGTGAGCAAGAAGAAGCACTTCCATCATCTTGGCCAAGGAGGTTATTCTTCGGCGTTTCCGAAATGGCAGAAGATGGAAGAAGACCTAATGGCAAGAGGAATCATACCGGCACATTTCAATTGGCCACTGCGAGCAAAGTATTTCTTCTATGCTCATGGAGGCACACTAAACATGGAAAATGGATCGTTCGTAACTACCGACTGAATAAGAGAAGCGGCCGACAGGCTCGATATGGCACTAAAGGCTGTTGCCAAAGGCACTTTGAAGCCTGACAGAGAGAAAGACGAGCTGACATACACTCTTGGGACACCAGAAACACAGGACGTGTTTGAGGCATGGGCATAGTTCTATGGAAGCATGGCTTCAGTGCAGATATCGACACTTATCGAAGCCGATGTAGAAGGAAGGCTGAACAGGAAGAGAAGATGCGTGCCCTAGAAGAACGAGTAGCTTCGATTGAAGGTGCAATAGCAGCTAGCCAATGACTACAAGAACCTCCTTCAGCTCCTAATATGGAGAGCAGCCCTCGCTCTCAACATTGTAGTAGCGTCGCTTCCACAGAGCATCCGGCCGGTGGAGACCGAACTGAAATGGTTGCGGACAACCAACAACGTTACCCTGTGGACGACATCACCATGAGGACCCCCTATGAGCTTCTTTATCAGTAGAGGAAAAAGGTCAAATTAGTGGCTCACGGTATTGCCGAAGTACCTATCCAAGGCGGGACAATTCATGGCGTGCCGATTCTTGAAGGATATGCTAGAGTCATGGTTGACCGGGTCGAGAAAGGATGGGAAGACCTCCACCTCGAGATCCCTGGAGGCGATGGAGAAGGGGAGCTGCAACATGTGTTCCACACTTGGATCTATTGGAACAAGCGCTACATAAGATTTCCGTAAGGAGCCATAGATCCTGTAGCATCGGCTTAGAGCCCAAGGCCAAGATCGCCAACGCCAACACCCTGCATGGGTCCACCGTTACTACACGCACAAAGGGACCCCAACATGGTTTTGCCATCACCATCTACACAAAGGGACCCCAGCATGGATCCACAGTCACCACCCACTCCAAAGGACCCCAGCATGAGTCCGCCGCCACCTCCTAAGGTGAAGAAGAACCCAGCTAAGAAGAAAGAGAAGCCTCCACCTCCAAAGTTAGCATACGAAATGACTGAAGAGGAATTGAATGAGCATGTGAGAAAGGAGGTTCGAGAACAATTTGCACCAAGGAAGCCTGAGCCGAAGCAACCAGTGGATCCAGCCGGGCAGAAATTTTTCGTAACCATGTGCCAACCAAGGGAGAAAGAAACACTGTCGGACTACGACCACTCAATCACAAAGTCTTATCAGAAGAAAAGTAATCGTCGGGGCAAAAACATTCCCAAGCTCAGAGAACAATCCCAACAATCGATACCTCCCCTCCAAGTGCTTTCAAAAGAGGATGAAGCTACGGCCGAGTTTGTGGTGGAAACAAAACTCACAAAAGCTCAACTCCTTGGGGAGGTTCCAATCCCGAATCACCTAGGGGCAGGAAGAAAACCATTTGTAATGGGGAACCTCTTATGTGGCCTGAGTTGTTGAACATGCTACCAACAAGAATGCGTGAGTTGCATGAATGGTACATGAGGGCCATTACAGATGGAGATGTAATGTTTGCAGCTCGGGTTAAAGATAGCGATTTACATCGAGGGCAAGCTGACGTTTGGATCAAGTTTGTGAGTCTTTGGTTTCTATACCATCAAGACGCCCTGGACAAGTCCCTCATCAGTGTACTTCTTATATAAGTGTTTCCTCTTATTCCTATATTATAGCTCAACTATTTATGTGCGTTCTCATCCCCTCTTTTTTTATCATGTAGGATGAATGTGAAAGAATGCCAAAGAAAGGGGTACTATCACATCAGCTTCATAGATCCGGATGTTATAAATGAGAATAATATAAACAAATGGCCAAATCGGACCGAGAATAATATATTCAGGGCCTTGGATAGGCAGTATACTTGTACATTCATTCTGTTGCCGTACAATTGGATGAAAATAAGGAAAATGATGAACATGAGTAAAATTTAAAGTACTTGTAATGAAACAACTTATTTGGCTACTTGTAACATTTGATCCCAAGTGTAATATTTGAAGTGTATATAGACTATATATATATATGATTAATATATATGTAGTCTTTGCTATGCGAGATATGAAAATATGAATACCAGCTATACGCAGATGGATACGAATAGAATACAAATATGGATACGAATTAAAAATTAAAAAGAAAAAGGAAAGAAAAAAGCAAACAATAAAAAAATGAACTTAGTACCTGCTGGTACCAGCCGGAACTAAACTGTCGCCCAACCACCCTGCGTGGCGAGCAGTTTAATACCAGCTAGTGTTACCATCCGGTATTAAATGCATACTACTTTAGTACTGTCCAAACTATACCGTCCAAACTGTACCGGACGAGTAACCGATGCTAACCCGAACCGGAGGTTCCTGTCCGGTACTTATGCTCGGATACATAGCTGTGAACCTTTCGTGGATCTGCACGAGGTGTTGTGTATAATTCCGGTTCTCTGTTCCATGCATGTGCGTGGGCTCACGACGCGGGTACCGTGCACCACGAGAACCCACGGCATGTAAGTACGCGCCTACGGAAACATCTCATACAGTTACACCGTGAGCTAGTGCCCGGGGAACAACCATACAGCCGGGACTACGTAAATTATTTTAAATTGCAGCTCGTTTTGTCAAATCAAGATATATAGCTTTTACTGTACACCTACCTAGATATATCTAGATGCATAATAAAATTTACGTATCTAAATTGTCAAAAACTACCTACAATTTGGAACGGAGCGAATAATTGATTTAGAAAATCAAACATAAAAAATGAGTAAACTGGAAAATATGAGAGCTTAATGAAAGTATAAGGATCGGCATTATAACTGATCAAAGTAGGCTCGGCCCTAACCCGATAGACAGCCGATATGGCTTGAGCCTGCTTGAAACAATTAAATCATTTTTTTTACTTTGAAAATTGATGGACGGTCCTATGCCGGTCCGATTCAGTCCTGATTTTGCAGGTCTGAATTAGACATGATCACATGATTTTGTAGATCTGATAGAGTTACTAGACGAGCTTGGAACTGATTTTAGGCTCGAAAATAAATTGGGCTTTTCCTCATACCTAATTGGCATGTTTTGAGAAGTCATCATGGAAAATAGGTAGCTATGTACCTGGGTTTCACTTTGGTTGGAAGGGTTTAGGTTTAGTAGATTGACTAAGTGTGTTTTATGCACGTAGCAGGAATGGTATCCGATGGTACCGCGCGGTAAAGATGACACGGGTAGACGGCAAGCGGGAGGTCGGGAGCTTGCATGGAGTACTGGGGTCACTAGGCAACCATATTAACTGAAACTTAATGGGCCAAATTGTGTGTCATATACCTAAAATCTAGTGGGCCGAATTGCCAGTTGAAAACCGTCCAAATCAATGTGCAGTCGCTAACTGTGGCGTAGTTATCCCCTCCCTAATTGGACGACTAATCATGAGAAATCGAGGATTAGTGGACGTCATGTCTCACTGTTGTTATCGAAGTTTCTTATGAGAGCCAGGAACCGGTGTCGATTCAATTAAGAAGTTTTGTAGCTTATTTTGGTGTGCCATAAAGTTCAATCGAATATTAGATGTAGCAGAGGTAGTTTGAGGTATTAGTTAAGAGTCAATTTTCGTTGGTGCCACAGAAAGGATTAAATTCAGAAATCAGAGATGGGCATGCACACCATTGGAGATGAGGGTTCAGAATTGGATGGCATTTCAGCTGACTTCATCTCGGCGAAACTTAATTAACAAAACCATATAACGCCTCAAGATGAACTGCATGTTCTCATTATTATGCCAACATTTACCCCATAGACCAGCACCATCGGATGCAAATCTCCTGGGACTCAAAAGAACCCCCATTTAGTCTCGAAACAATCTCAAACATTTCCCCTTTTGTTGAACGCAAGCATGGTTTGACATATATTTGAGCAACAACTCAACACAGTTGAACTGAATTTCTTTGATTTTAAATCCTTCAGGCGACTTCAAAAGATATAGCCGAAAGTCGTTGAATTCAGAACTTGGATGTAATTCACACATAAACAACCAAAATTCAGTATATATAATAATTAAACAGCAACATATATAACACGGTTCTTGATCATTACATTACAATACAAGATTATACATAACACACACTAGAAGAGAACTAGCCAAACCAAAACAATATAGCAGATCTGAGCACACGACTTCCGTGACTGATCATCGATGACACTGATTAGACCCTGATAGTGATGAGACACGAACATATCTAGGGGTTAACTCCTAACACGCACCTTGCCAAAATTGGAGCCCCGGTGATGGTGAGACTAAGACGCACACTACTTGCAAGCAACCAAACCCTAGGTACGAACCAACCAACAACGAAACAATTAAGCTTAGCGCGAGGACCACACAGAGACTCAAGAGACCATGATCCATGCGAACCACGCGCGACGTGACGTGGCAAAGCATCGGTCCTTGTTGCGCGCGTCGTCGGCGCGATCAGGCGGCGCGCGGGAACGCCGCAGCGGCGAGCGGCGTCTTCATCTCCAGCGAGAGCTTGAGGACCTCGTCGAGGCAGACGGGCGGCGCGCCGTCCGGCAGGGCCCACTCGAAAGCGTGCACGAGGCGGGCGACCCAGAGGCCGACGGTGGTGAGGCCCAGGTTCTTGCCCGGGCAGACGCGGCGCCCGGCGCCGAACGGGGCCAGGCGGAGGTCGCCGCCGCGGACGTCCACGTCGGCGCCGCCCTCTGAGGGGAGGAACCGCTCGGGCGCAAACATGTCCGGGTCGGCCCACACGGCGGCGTCGTGGGTGATGGCCCACATGTTCACCATCGCCGTGGTGCCGGCCGGGACCACCATGCCGTTGGACAGCGGCACGTCGGCGGTGGCGAGGCGCGCCCAGCTCAGGAGCGGGCCAGGCGGGTGGGCGCGCAGCGTCTCCTTCACAACCGCCTGCAGGTACGGCATGCGCGCCACGTCGGCGTCGGTAGGGCAACCGCCGGCCCCCACAGTCGCGTCCACCTCGGCGCGCAGCCTCGCCTGCACCGCCGGGTGGCGCACCAGCTCCGCCATGCACCACTCGGTCAGCAGCGCCGTTGTGTCCGTCCCGCGGAAGATCATCTCCTGCCAAAGCCAAACAAATTATTTTCAGCAAGCTGACGCAGAGCCTTTTTTCCCCCCAAACAACTGACACAAAACTGTTTGACCCGAGAAGTATGCGTGGTGCTGTTGAGGAATGAAAGTGATTTGAACTTACCCAGAGGACGGCGACCATGTCGTCCTCGCCGAGCTTCTCGTCGCCCTCGAGGGAGAGGAGCACGTCGACAAAGTCAGCATTGTCGTCGGGGGCGGCGGAGTTCTGGCGGCGGCGGCGGTGCTCATCGATGACGCCGCGGACGAAGGCCTGGACGCGCGGCACGAGCGCGGCGCACCGGCGGGCGACGTTGCTGGGGTCGTAGAAGTGGGCCAGCCATGGGAGGTGGTCGGACCAGTTGAACGCGCCGAGGAGCTCGAACCCCTCGCGCACCATGTTCTTCAGCTGCTCGGCCTCAGCGGCGCCGGCGCCAGAGGAGACGTCGTAGCGCCTGCCGAAGACGCTGCCCATGATGTTGTTGAGCGCGGCGGTCTGGAGGTGCGGGCGGAGGACGACGGCGCCGGAGGCGGACTGCTCGGCGGCGATGGCCCGGAGCATGGCGCCGGCGTCGGCCTGGCGCCCGGGCTCGTGCGCGGCGACACGGCGCGGGGAGAAGAGGTGCGTGGAGGCGATGCGGCGGAGGCGGCGCCAGTACTCGCCGCTGGGCGCGAACCCGATGGCGCGCGCGAACATGAGCTCCCGCGCCGACCGCTTGACGGGGCGGTCGGCGAAGGACGGGTGCGCGAGCAACTCGCGCGCCGTGGCCGGGCAGGACGAGACCACGGCGGGCGTGTCCCCGACGGAGAACGCCATGAGCTCCCTGGCCCGGGGCCCCACGGCGCGCGCCATGGCGGCGAGCGCGCGGTGCGGCAGCCCGCGGGACAGCGCGAAGATGCTGCCGAACACGGGCAGGCCTCGCGGGCCCACGATGGGCGTGGCGCCGAGGCGGCCGCGGCCGTGCGCCCACGCCGGCCCGCCCGACGACGCAGCCCAGGCGAGCAGCGCCGCCGAGACGGTGGCCAGGAGGAGCGCGGCGGCAAGGAGGGCCGGGTGTGCGCACAGGGTGTCCGCGCCGAGAAGCGCCGGGAGCGCGTACGCCCACCACGCGGCGTCCGTGCACGAGGAGGCGGCCATCGCCATGGGCGAGGTGTTCTTGTTGGCTGCTGCTAGTAGCTGCTAGACAGTGAGATGATGAGGCTATGGAGTGAATGGGTGAGGAACTTGGGCAACGGGAGTGCTGGTATTTATAGAGGAGGAGCGGGGCCGGCGAGGGGTCTGGGAGTTTTGGTTCGCTACTGCTTCTCTTGGGCTTGCTAACATGTGAGCGTGACTCCATGTCTCCATGGGCAACTGATGGGATGGAGCATAATAATTCTAGCATTTGATGGTGAAACTCATGTAAACCTTGGTTCTAACATGAATGTTCTAGTAGATGATGTATTTGACATCCTTTTGGTATTCGTATTAGTGGGTAGGAGAATCCAATTTGATGTGGTCTCGTAAAGTACAAAAGCATGTAGTGGGTAGGAGAATCCAATTAGTGGGTATAGTAGATTATGATAAATTTGTAAAAACAAAATTCACGAAGTTTTTATACCACTGTTATTGTTGCTAGCTTTATGCTTCATTTTTCTTTCCTTCACCAATACTTAGTAAATACCATGATTTTAAATTGCTGGCTAAGATGTTTAGCGGTTTACCGGACTAAATATCGTAACGGCTGCCCTTTGTAGCAGTTATAGCCACCTATAGCGGCAGCTACGATAGCTGGCTGTATATATGGTTGTCTTGACCTGCCCGTGTATTACAGGCTAACACAGTAAAGGGCCATGAGCCCACTAGAGCAGCCCCAGCTTACGTGTTTAAGGGCCATGACCTCAATAGATTTTCGTGATAGAGCCGGGGACATGATGTGAACTGAGTTTTGGGCTTTGGCGACAGTATAGCTCAACGTCCTGCCTAGTAGTACAATTTAGTGTCACACAACACAGGAGCATTGAGCTACTTTAGTACAGGCAAGCGTGCCCAAAAGTGGAACCGGCCAATTGATGTAAACACACCGGAAAAGCATTAAAACACACGTACATTAAACTACTTTGCTACGAACTAAGTAATAGTAGTTTGTCACACACACGTGCCAAAGCACGTTCTCTAGACAAAATTTGTTACACACAAAAAAGCTCGCTCTCGACACAAAAATGCATTAAAAATTCGGACTAATTGTTGGTGCATGCGCGCACCCTGCTTTGGTGCTCAGGTTTGCTCAGGAGATTTGCTTCACCGACCTCATAATAATTATTTTTGTATTTTAGTCCCTTTTTCTCTACCCAAGAAAACATGTCGTATCATGTGGCGCCGTATCTATTTTGATTTTGATTTGACAATGTCAGCGTATGGCCGTAAGGGGATGTATGTCGAAAAGACGTGCGAGGATCTCCAATTTTAACGTCATCTCCAAACGAAAATCATGTGATGTATGCACGCACGAATTATTTGGAGGGAACGACCGGTGGTGCATTTTATATCCACGACTATATGCGATTTTATGTGTGGAGCAAATCGCGTAATTTCGGGAGCTGCCGACGACGGTGTGGCACTGTGCGCGCCGTCACCAGTCACCACCAGCGCTCACCCAACCAAACTAGGACGACGACCGAATAACAACGAGCAGTGGTATTTCCTTTTTTTTTTCTTTCTTCAAAACACGCGACATGGCCTATCAGCACCGGTTGAAAAGATACATCAGTAAACCGATACTAAGCAACTGAGACTAAAAGTCTCGATTTTACTGCTGGATCTTTACTACTGGCTGCATGCCCGGCACTAAAAGGAATATGTGCTTATATGCTGGTACATTCATCCACAAATACTTTCATTTGCACTTTGCAACACTCTTACAGAAATGATTCGTAGAAGCGTCCCTTTTAGGGGCAGATGACAAGTTTTTCTACTCCAGATATTCATGATGCGCATTGTATCAACCGATACACCCCTAAAAATTGATTTTCAAGAGCTGACCGCGGATGAACCACCCATGCAAATACCCTGATTTATAGAGCTGCACGGAAACATGGACCACATCTAAAAATCAACATTTCCAGGAGCGTGTCACGTTCCCATCTGCCCCTAAAAATTATGGTGATATTTATGGCGACTCATCCAACGGTCTGCCCTGACTTATCCCACGCATGGTCCGCCCCTGGATCAAAAACCCATTTTCAGGTGCGGTTTGAAGTGTTAACTGCCCCTAAAAAAGATGCACAAAACAATACTTCACCTTTTTCGTCCTCAAGCTCATCAGCACAATGACTGACCGAAAAAGATAGAGATGCCACCAAAATTTTTAAAAAGGGGAAAGGGAAGGTTTTTCTCTTCATTTCCTTTGGAGGTATAGAGATAAGCCTATGCTAATTCTTTGTATATTTTTTAAGTTTTTTCATAGAACAAAACTCATTTCTGGTTTGGTGAGCATATCTAGATCATGGTGTGGTTAGGTCATTTGGACCTCATTTTGGCTCATACTTTTGGCTGAACATTGTTTAGTTGAGTAGGAGCTTAAGAGTTTTTTTATCATTTTAGCTCAATTTTAAATCTTTTAGGCAATAGTTGCTTATTAATGAATGGGGCATTTTCTAGGATCATAGATGAAGAGAGAGGACTTTTTCTACATCCAAATGACTAATTTAATATTTTATTTGTCTAGATTTACCAATAGGTTTTTTTTACTCTTTTCTACACAGGCCAACATTAGTTTCTAGTTACTTTAAAAGTTTTTAATCTACAATAATTCAAAATACATTTGTCCCATCATTGAAATGGACGTGAAGGTTGTGATTCCTTTCTCTTTTGGTTAAAAGATGGATAAGACTTGTATGTACACTGCATTAAGGACATGAGACTTTTTCTGTTGGGGATTGAACCAATTTATTGCAGCCGCGGAGAAGTATGCAATGATTGAGAAGATAAAAGACATACGTTGTCCATGCAAAAACATACAAGAATATGAGGGTATTGAAGCGGATCGCAACATCTGAATGATTTGGATATTCCATGGTGAAATACTACCATCATCCGGGTCTAACACCCACAACACTGCTACAAATCAGATAGGTGATAATGAGCGGTTTGAAAATATGATAGAAGACCCCAATTTTGTTATGGTTGAGACCTTTGAAGAGGTTGGTGGTTGCGATGATGATGGTGTTGGTGATGGCATGGTGACAGTTGTGGTGATGATGATGGTGGTGGCGGCGGCGGTGTTAGTCGTGGAGATGAATTTGATGAAAGAGATTTTTTTGGATAATTTGTTGCGCCACACCAAAGCTAATATGTTATTTGATAGTGCAAAAGACTTAGCAAAATTTGAGATAGTAAAAAAGGCAGCGAATGAAGGTGTATATGAGCAAAATTTGAGATAGTAAAAAAGGCAGCGAATGAAGGTGTATATGAGCATTCAATGGACTATCCCAAATACTGGACCTTGCTTCACTTCATACCGGAGGTGTTGATTCTAAAAGCTAAATATGATTGGACTTACAGTAGATTCGATAATCTTATACGCATCTTAGCTTGGCTGTTTCCAAAGCATAATAAAATCCCTACCGACACATATCGTGCGAAGAAGCTTATCAGTCCATCAATTATGGGTGTGGAAAGAATTCATGTGTGCTCAAACCATTGTATCTTGTACCGTGAGGAAGCATTCAAAGACAGCAAATGCCTGGTATGTAACACAAGTCATTTCAAAAAGAATTCTATTATGGGGATGATGAGCTCACACTATTGGGAATAAAAGGAAGAAGAATGGTGGAAAAATGTGATGTTCCTCATATCAAAGACGACACTTCTTTAGGCATTGATGATAAGCAAAGAAAAACTCTTGCCTTGGTTATGTGCATAACCGATGCACTGGTGGAAATATGGTAAACGGAACAATTCAAAAGATTCGTTGCTCTAGACTCCAACAACTCCAAATGGGAGAATACAGGGATTATAAATAACCCAACAACTCAAAAGAGTCATTGCTCCAAGGGCTAGTAAAAGTACAGTAGCACCGGATAATTCGGTGGTCACATGGGGCAGGCGTCGGATAAACTGTTGCCCTCTTTTGAACCATATAGACATTGGACCCCTTGCCCAAATTTCCTCTAATGCAGCATTGAATCATCCGGTGCTTCTTCCACTACTTGTTGATGCAGCATGAGATTATCTGGTGCAACAATTTTTTTTCGAAAACCTTTTCGATGTTACTAAGTAGATCAATGGATGAAACAACTTGGTCCGCTGCCTTTATCGGCTACCTTCAAGAAAGTAGAAGATTGTTGCCTTCTGCAGATCCCATTAATCCGCTGCTCACAAAAATGGTACCAGTGGATCATCGGTGCTTGGGATTTCTTCCACTGTCATTTGTAGTTCTTCTTCTTCTTCTTCAGCAATTTGGACTTCTTTTTTGGTTTTTTGCTATGATTTTCACTTGCTATGATTTGGATGGTCTTGCCATGATTTGGAATTCATCCATGGGACCTAAAATGCCTACCAATATACACCGAACAAATTTCTAAGTCCGAACGACTACATCATCACTCAATCACCAAAACCACAATTAATGGCCTAATAATGGGGGCATTTTTCTTACACACACATTCCCAAAGTATCCAACTATTAGAACAGTATCGACATATGGTGGAGGAACTGCAACAGTCTCTGGAGGAACCATCGGAGCAAATGCATGCTGATCAGCATCTAGTAACTGAACTACAACAAGCACTGGAGGAACTGTTGGAGAAAATGCAAAGTGATCTTCCCACACCACATTCACAACCAAATGCGCTGCCCAGCATGAACAAGAAATGACATTACTCTGCGAACTTCTCTTCAAAGCAGTCCGCGACCATACCATCGGCCAGTGGACTCAAATTGGCTTTGGGCCAAAATGACTTGACAAGCCCGAGGACGTGCGCCATGTAAGTTTTGGTGGTCTCCGAGACCTAGCCAGATATTCTCTGCTGGACTTCACGAAGACGCTCCAGCAAAGTTCTGTTGTCGATACTCCTGCCTCTAGAGGATCCACCATGTCAACGATTACCTTTGCAGCGCCCTCAAGGTCTTCAAGCTGTTTTTGCCTCATCTCCTTCTCCTCGGTTAAAGACTTGATCTATTACATGCACTGCATGAGCTGCTTATCAACATCTTCAAGCTGCTTCGCTAGGAGCCCCACGTCATCTAAACAATGGTACACAAGGTTCTTCATATCAGTCAACAGTTCTTCTTTAGACTTTAACATATTTTTGAGTTTTGCGAGCAAATGACAAGGAGGAGTACCCGCACAAATTTAGAGGCTACTACTCGATTGCAACAAACTGGACAAAGTACTCGGGAGAAAGTTACCTCGATGTGCCTTGGCCTGAGACTTGTTCTTTTTAGCCAGGTTTTCAATTTCCTTCTTGAGGAGCCAGACCTCCCTAGTGCGTTCCAACTTGATGGTGCCCAGCTGGCGCTGCAACTCAATATTCTTGTAAATTTGGGCATTGATCTGAGCATCCTTGGCCTGCAACTGGTGAAGGCCAATCTTCAATAGCTCTCAATTTGTCTGATTTTAGCCTGGATCGATTGGCCATCTTCTATTTGACAAGAGAAGTATGCAGATCAGCAGATGATAAAACTAGTCAACATATATCCAGTTCCAGGTGGAGCAGAATACATACCATGAATAATTTATACAAGTCCTTGAATGTGTCCTGGAATTGCTTCACGGTTTCCGCAGCCACCATCAGATCATTGATGAGGTCCGTTGGGACAGCGTGTATAAATTACATGATGATGTTACCAGGATATTACATGATGAAGTACCAGCAGCGCTTGCATCTCCGGCACTTGGTCGCTGCTGCGGGGTACCAGTCACCTCACCTGCAGTAATTTGTCTAGCCTTTGGGGGAATGGTGCTCGCGGGCGGGGCGGCAAAATTGGCGCACCTGAAAGGATCTCGGGGGTTGGCTCAGCTGTCTCGGGCTCATCTCCCTCGATTGATGTGGCATCCGCATCACATCCTTCGGCCTCAGTGGTGATGGACGCTAGAGTCTTCTCTGTTATCAGCGACACAACAGTAGTTGTGATTCCTGGTCCGGTCTCCAATGCTGCAACATCAGATTCTCTTTCTAACTTAGGGGCTGGACCAGCCGAGGCGTCGCCAGGCTGATCCAAGCCCAGAGCTGAGGATTTCCTACACATAGCAGAGGAGTGGTCATATTTGTTATCAATTACAAAGCTACAAAACAGAATTGGGAAGTACTCGAGTACTTACAACGAAGACTTTTAACACTTAGTTTCTCCACCTTGAGTACCTTGGGCGCTGGAGCAGCACCCAAAGTACTCGCTAATGTCAGCTTGCCAGCCGAGGTCGAAGATTGTCTTAGCAGGGCACCTGATGCAGCTGCGGACAATTGAAGGCTAGCTAAGGGCGGTGTTTGCCTCGGCATAGCTCTGGCATCGCTTACTGATAGGTCCACTGTAACAGAGGATACATTCTGTTTCGTTGCAACATCATCCCTAATTGTTTCCTCTTCAACCCTTCGCTTTGAGTGCTTGGGGTTAGAAGTGGCAGCACTGAAAAAATGAGAAAGGGAGAGTATTTGGAAAAATCAGCAAAAGGGAAAACTAACAAAAGTACTCACCTATTTTAGAAATATACTCACCTTGGTTGTTCATCATTATCATCGCCATCTATAGGGATGACCGCCTTGCGCTTCCGGGCGGTGACCCTTGGCTTCTTGGGGAGGCTGGGCAAGAGTTCACCACTAGGACAACTTGCACCTTCTTGGGTGGTACTCGTGCCCCTCTTCCTCTTGAGGTCTACCAAAGTACGCTCATCATCAGTACCATCATCTTCTTCATCAGTCACTAGATTGATGGCAGGACGGTTAATTCTGGGCGGCTGATGCGCCCTTGGCTTCAAGTGGCTGGGGCGCTCTATCTCGGGAACTGGCGGTGAACTCCTATACAAGTCTTTGTGACCCTGCAAGATTATCAATGCACATTAGATGCAGTACACATGAATAATAGAAAGTACTCGAATGAATGGGTAGCGTACCGGGTTTGGCTGGTTTTTGGCACATAATAGCAGCGGAACATATAGTATAGTGTGTGCATCCATCAGCACACACCCTACTCGCCTCAGCGCTTCCCCTGACGGCAACTCCTCTGAAGACATGCATGAGGGATCTTCAATCTCAAGGTAGTCAAAACCGAAGCAGTTCCTCTTTTGCAGGGGTTGATCTCCGACGCTCAAAGAACGAGTACATCACAAATGCACAAGTGACACCTATCAACTTTGGCGCTTGGATCAGTCTGATCAACTCTTCGACTTGTTCCATCTTAGATGTAGGGGGTTCTGATTCCACTCTGGCTGTGATTTTAGTACTCCACCGGTCCTTTCTGGCAATGATGGTTTATGATTTCCAACATAAAACCACAAGTCCTTCCAACCTAACAGACTAGTTGGGAACCTGTACTTGATTTATTTTTCATCCATCTTCTGCTTCAACTGAAAACCGGCCCCTTCGACTACACTCTAGTTCTTTGCGGTCGGCTAAGGTTTCACCCAGAAGAGGTAGCGGAAAAGGGCAAAATGAGGCTCGATATGCCCAGGAAAGCCTCACAAAGGTGAACGAAAATAGCTACGTGAGCTATGGAATTTGGGTTGAGGTTATGGAGTTGGAGACCATAGAAATTAAGGAGGCCACGAAGGAAGTCGCAGACAGGAGGGCCAATCTTCTCTCAACAAAATGCTGGAAAAGAATGATCTAATCTACATTATCGTGAGGATAATGCTGACGAAAAGAAGGATGGCACTGAACAACATCTTTCTCTTGAAGAAGACCCTCGGCAACAAGACTTAAGAGGTCATTTCTGGAGCACTTACTATAGTTCTAGTCGCTACTTGCGAACTTGGCTTCTTCCTCCTTGCGCTTGTCTCCCTTGGTGGCAGCTTTCTTGTTCCCCATCCTTGTAGTCACGAGCGTCTTCGCTCGCATACGCTCAGGGGGTCGAGGAGAGGAGATTAGATCCGCGCAAGGGTGTGCAAAGGCAGCAGCGACTACAGCGTAGGAGGGAGGAAGAGGCAGAAGCGTAGCAGTTCTAGATTTTGATCTAGGAAATGGCGGCGGCTAGGAGACAGAGGAAGACGAAGGGCTTACACAGTAGAAAGGCAAGTGAAAGGGTAAGATTAACCCTAATAACCAGCGGTGGGCCCATAATTTACTGTGCGGAAGCTGAAGAGTTTTTCTCAGGATAAAGATTTGTTTTGAGCGGTAATTTAGGATAATTTTAGGGAAGTTATTTGATTCACCATTTTTCATGTTACTATCCGGAAAAAGGGGGTTTTTTCAAATTCCAAACCAATTTTCCTATTTTAACCATTAATTCAAGTTTAAAGATACTTTACAATGCATGCCACGTTCATCCTTTTTCCAAATCCTGGGATTTGGATTCAACGTCCGGGGGCTGCGGGACACATGTCATTGACAGTTTATTTTTCAAAAACATTTGGAAGATAAATAAAGAAGATTCAAGATAAATTTGATCCTCAACCAGATTCTTCGATTCAACCTAAGACTCGTGGGTTACTCCATATGAAGTAAGATTTTTCATCGCACCCCATATAAAAGATTATTTTTGAAGACTTGAAGACTAGTTGAGGCATGAGCACCTCACAGTCTCAAAGCAGCAGAAGAAGCACTCGGAAGACACCTTGAAAATGGAGGTTCAAAAGAACTCGAGGATGACTTCAGAAGTACTCGAAAGCATGCAGTACTCGACTCCGAAGAGCTCAGACCTAGGGCCACGGGACTGTGCATGTGATATAGAATATTTTAGAATAAGGGATAGGACATGTCCCATACCTTATATCTGTTGTGAAGTACTCGGATACGAGTATGACTAGTTGGTATAAAAGAAAACTACCCGAGTACTAAGTTAGTATTAGGCTAGGATTCCATGTAATCCCGTCCCCCCAGAGTATATAAGGGCGGGCAGAGACCCCCTCCAAAGCATAACCGATCCAAGGTAATACAAATCACCATATAGGACGTAGGGTATTACGTATATCACGGTCCGAACCTGTCTAAATCTTATGTTGCCTGCACCTTCGAGTTACTGATCTCCGCGATACTACAATCTGCCATCTCGGGGGTATGGCTTGGCGGTAAAACACGGATATTTACTGTAGAAGTTATTTCCAGGAGCTGGATGAAGCCACTGGCCACCTCTTAAAAAGTATTACTAAGGGAGATTATAGCATGGCCCGCCCTTGCAAATGCTCTATTTTTAGCTGTGAAAATATGGGCGGGTCGGCAAATGTCGCTTCTTTTTTGTTGGGTCAATAATTGTTATATACGGGGTTTACGAGCCAGCAGCACTAGTGCCGTGCTCTCAGTAGTGAAGAAATACGAACATACTCTTAGTTTAGTTTGGTCATGCTGTTCTAGTTTACAACACTAGTTAAATGCATAATTTTACTAGTAAAGTTCCGTATAATTTTCCTGTCTTTATCATGATGATAATTGATTCATTTTAGTTGATCAATTACGCATGTCTAGATCTGATCTGTTGCAAGACAGTAAGCATGTCTAGCTCTAATTTGGTGATCATGCTATATAATAATTGATCATTTCAGTTGAGCAATTAAGCAAGGTAAGTTCTAATTTGATGCCGGTGTATAAATAAATGTCCTACGAAGTTACAAAGTAATCTCATCGATCACCCTCATGATACCGATTGTTAC